>NC_090648.1:448819157-449119157 GCF_040937935.1 Hyperolius riggenbachi
AACAATATCTGTAATCTGCTACACAAAAACGCTACCAAAAACGCTTTACTTTAAGTAAAAAACGCTACACAAAACCGCAAAACGCTTCATAATAATAGGAAAAAACGCTTCATAAATCGCTAGCGTTTTGCGGATCTGCTAGCGGTTTTTGGTGTGCACTAGGCCTAAAAGCAGATTCCTTTCTGAAAGTAGTCAATTCAGAAGGAATTGATTCCTAGCATACACTGCACATCAATTTCCAATAGATTCTAGCAGGGAATTTATTGTAATCAATCTAACTGCATTCATTACAATAACATTGGCCATCAATCTGCCAATGTTCTTGCCCCACATACGATTGTTTTAAATTTTCCATCCTATCTGATCGATATTTCAATAGATTTTTAGACAAAATCGGTCAAAAACTGATCGATATGAAATTTTGGGGAATTAATTCTCAATCAGATCTGCAAGGAATCTAATAGGAAAATCAATGAGTATATGGCCCCATATCGATCAGTTTTTGATAGATCGATTTTGTCTGCTGTCTGTTTCATTCATTATGATCTATCTGGAAAAAAAACTTTCGGAACACTAACAGTAGAAAAAATATTAACCAATCTGATCAGAATGATAGAATCCAACTTAAAAACAGATCAATTATTATTATTTAGTACTTATATAGCGTCGGCATCTTACGCAGTGCTGTACAGAGTATATATTGTCTTGTCATTAACTGTCCCTCAGAGGGGCTCACAATCTAGTCCCTACCATAGTCTTATGTCTAAGTATGTCATGTAGTGTATATATCATAGTCTGCATGTTTTTGGGATGTGGGTGGAAATCAGTGTCCGGAGGAATCCCATGCAGACACAGGCAGAACATACAAACTTCTTACAGTGGTATAGTGGATCGCACTCTCGCCTTGCAGCACTGAGTTCCCGGTTCAAATCCCAGTCAGGGCACTATCTGCATGGAGTTTGTATGTTATCCCAGTGTCTGTGTGGGTTTCTTCTGGGGACAATGGTTTCCTCCCACACCCCCAAAAACATACAGATAAATTAATTAGCTTCCACCTAAATTGGCCAAAGACTACAATACATACACTACACAATACATACATTGACACAACATGACTATGAGAGGGATTAGATAGGGAGCCTCTCTGAGGGACAGTTTGACAAGGCAATATACTCTGTACAGCACCACATTATAAATCTATAATAATAATGTCATGAGAGAGAGCTGTGAAGGTGATGTAAGTGCCTTTAAAAGAAAAAAAATGTTGGTCGAATTGATTATTTTATACACACCATGCAATCTTCCCATCAGATTGACTGATCGATTTCCAACATGTCCAATCTGCTTTCTGTCCAAGAAAGGGATCGATTTTGAGATCAGTACTGCCCAAAATCGATTAATTTCTTGATCGATTAAAAATGCTGAAAATTATCGATCGATCAGCCAATCTAACAGGAAAATTGCATAATATGTGCAAGCTTTAAAGTAATACTGAAGTGGGGGAAAAAAAACTCCAGATACTCTCCCATGGAGAGGGAAGACTCTGGATGCTTTAGAGCCTTCCCGTTCCTATCACGGTCCCCGAATTCCAGCGATGTCACCCCCGTTAGCCGCTCACGCACCTCCCAATCACGTCCCTGTGCACAGCAGCATTCTGCACATGCTAAGTATAGGAAAAGCATCACTGCGCATGCGCAAAGTGCTTCCAGCATAGGTAGCACGATCAGGGTACGCGTGGCTTGGTGCCACACATTGTGCAGTAGCGACTGGTCACAACCGGCCAGTAGAGATGTCGCGAACATAGAATTTCCGGAGTGCCGGAGAGGCAGCAAACGCGAGCCGTAGTTTGCCCAGTGCTGAGCTAGAGGGAGTCCCAGGTATCAGTGGCGTAGCTAAGGAGCTGTGGGCCCCGATGCAAGTTTTACAATGGGGCCCCCCAAGCACTCTATACATAACAATTGATACGGCGCACCAAAACCTGCCAATGGCAACTACAGTGTCAGAGGTGCAAGAAGGGGATGGGAAACAGTTTTTTTAATGATTTCCGCTATTCAAAGTATCTATAGAAGTGATTCTTATGAGCAGAGGACCAATAGAGAGCTAATACTGTATGTGAGGGAGAGCCCTTCGGGGCCCCTCTGGCCCAAGGGCCCCGATGTGGTCGCAACCTTTGCAACCCCTATTGCTACGCCCCTGCCAGGTATGTATAAATATGCCCAGTTAGCTGTTCTCTGCTAACTCCACTTTCAATAAACAGTAAATTCAGTTCTAACTTATTTACGAACAAATATTAATATAGCAACTGTTTACTGGCTCTGCATGTGATGCACAATAACCGGTTTTAAAAAAAATTAGCGTGAGTTATAAGAGTGCCTTATGAATGGGTCAAGGCAAGTGTAGCAACACTAGCTATACAGTATATACACATGATCTTTTAGCAGTGGCTGGAAGGTGTACTGGTTAAGGGCTCTGCCTCTGACATGGGAGACCTGGGTTTGAATCTCGGCTCTGCCTGTTCAGTAAGCCAGTAATTCAGTAAGGAGTTCATTGGGCAAGACTCCCTAACACTGCTACTGCCTACTGAGTGCGCTCTAGTGGCTGCCTCGCAAGCGCTTTGAGTCCGACAGGAGAAAGGCGCTATACAAATACTGCCATTATTATTATTTTTCCACAGATGTGCAGTTTTAAATAAAAGTGAATTATCACTGTAATTTTGTCACTATAGTAAGAAATCCAGGTTCCCCTTTGCCAGAAAGGGCTGTGCCTCCAAGACATCAGTGGCCAGTCAGGGCAATAACCTGACAATGTGCAGAGAGGGAAGCCTGTCAGCTACAGCAGTGCCAGTGCAGAGCTCTCCCTGTGTCTCTTATATCCTCCATCCTCATAGTGTGTGCAGAGCTCTCCAGTGCTGGCTGTCATTTCTCTCCCACCAGCCCCACTCTGCACAGCTCTTCCTGACATCTGACACCCAGCTCTCATAGCATCCTGCTAGCCAGTGGGAGGGTGGATGGGCGGGTGGTCTTCTCACTTCCTGCATGCCTGTGCTGTATATACTCTGGGAATGCTGCTGTGGGAACTGCTGAGTCAAATCAAATCAAATCAAATCAAAGATAGCTTTATTGGCATAACCAAGATTCATACAGGTATTGCCAAAGCAAGGGGGAAAAAGGGAGACATGAAAGGGGGTAGGGGGACAATGGCTAAGCAGTCTGTGGACATTTTTAGGTTTCTGCGTCTCTGTGAGGCAAGTTATCCCCTCTCTCTGTTATTCTTAAATTATTCTTAAATTCCTGCTCAGTCGCTGCAGGAAAAAGGTTCAGAGGAACACACACAGACACAGGCAGCTTGTGCTCTCTGCAGTTCCCTCTGCCGGGTGGTAGTGATGTCCGATTCATGAGTGATTGGTTCATTTGAACCGGTTCTTTCCTGTGAATCGAGTGATCTGACTCATCACACTGAACCAAATCAGTTTAGTGGATGAGTCAGGAACTGGAGCTGCACAGGGTCCTTTTCCATTGCAAAATGCTTTTGACCAATTTTGATGTGCGTTTTTTATGCGTTTGCATTTTTCTGATTGGCAAATGTTGTCTTGATTTTTTGAAAATAGATACTAGTGGTTAAATCAATACAAAACACAAAGCGTTTTTCATGCGTTCCTATACTTTACATTGAAACGCAAAATGCATCATAATTGCACAGAAATGCATTTGAGTTTTTTTAAAAATCGGAGCGCAGCAGTGGAAAAGGCCACCCAGGATTATTATTTTAGACAGGCTGCACTTAGGGCTGTTTCACACTAGAGCCCTTTTTCTGCATTTCAATGCAAAGTTGATACTTTGCGTTAACCAAGGTAAAATGAAAGTCCATAGATTTTCATTTTACCTTTCACACCCGACGCTGCGTTTCGATGCGTTGCGGCACGACACACCCGGGAGCTTTTTATTGTCGGGAGCCGGCGGTTTTCCCATCGGGTTAATTACTACCGCCGCTGATTGCGTCGCACTGCAGCATCTTAATGACAAGCCGCTGGCTATTCAACACATGCAGAAGAATGGCTCCTGCATGCGTTGTCTAATGTGAAAGAGGCCTTAAAGGGAACCTGAAGTGAGTAAACATAATTAAAATAAACACATGATGTAGCTGCAAATGAATATTACATACTTACCTCACTGTCCATTCCTCTCAGAAGCTCACCATTTTCTTCTTACAGTGATTCCTTCCAGTTCTGACAATATTTTGTCAGAACTGAAATACACCGGTTGCTGTCAGTTATATATCAGCTGCTGTCAGTTACAACTGAATGTGCGAGGAAATGTTTCCCTATGGCTCAAGTGGGCGATGCTACAGTTTAACAGTGTGCTTACCAGGAAGCTGTTATGGAGTAATGGCCATTTTCAAAATGTAGGACAGAGAATTCCATTGATCACAGTGGACAAACAGGACGCAGGAGAGGAGAAAGAGATTGAAGAGTAGACTACACAGGAGGTAAGTATGGCGTGTTTATGTTTATTTTGACTTTTAATTTTCAGTTCAGGTTCTCTTTAAGAATCAGCAAACGCATGCGTTTTTGGTAAAAAAGCAGCTAGTGGAAAAGGGCCCACACACAGCAGGAGGAGGAATAATAAATGTCTGGACCAATTAGCACGGGAGGGGAGTGACTAGCAACCAGTTACTGCTAGCTACACCCTCCCCAGTGAAATGAATCAAATGATTCAGTTCATGATCCGGTTCTTTTTAATGAATTGAATCAAATGAATCGATTCATTGAAAAGAGCCAGACTTCCCATCACTACCGGGCGAGTAGAGATCAGGAAGCACACAACTGCTACTACCCAGAAGGCTGTGCATCCTAATTAATATACAGCTGCGGATCTGTGGCCTCAGGGGGTAGGGCTTAAGAGTTAAAGCTGCAATAACATTGCATATATGCATTTTTTCCCAGAAAAAAACAGGTTTTCCCTGATAACATGGTTGTGGGCTGCACGCTGGCAGTGAGATGTTTTTGACCTTACAGTACCTCTTTAAAGAAAACCTGAACTGAAAATTAAAAGTCAAAATAAGCATACACAAGTCATACTTACCTTCCATGTAGTCTACTCCTCAGTGTCTTTCTCCTGTCCCGCGTCCTGTTTGTTTACTGTGATCAAGGGAATTTTCCGTCCTACATTTTGAAAATGGCCATTACCCATAACAGCTTTCTGGTCAGCACACAGTTAAACTATAACATCGCCCACTTGAGTCATAGGGAAACATGGACATTACCTGGTACATCAGTTTTCCTCTCAGCTATAACTGACAGCAACTGATATTTTGCTGACAGCAACTGATATATTTCAGATCTGACAAAATATTGTCAGAATTCGAAGGGATTATTGTCAGAAGAAAATGGTGAGCTTCTGAGAGGAACTGATGGCAAGGTAACTATGTAATGTTCATTTGAAGTTAACTCATGTGTTTATTTTAAATATTTTTACTCAGTTCAGGTTTTCTTTAAGAAAATGCTTGCAAAAACGCATGCAAGGGTTTTCTATGCCGCTGTGTTTCAGGGGACATCTAGGATTCCACATAGCCGTAGAAAAAACACAACCTGCACTACTTTAAGGGCTCGTTTCCACTTGTGCGGCGTGCGTCTCGCAGACGCACGCCGCACTGAGCGAGTGGGCGGGATCGCAGGCGAATCCCATGAGCCGTGCCATGCACGGCTATGGGATTCGCAGCCTCGGCAGCGAAAACTGCGGGGTATTCCGGGCGAATCGCTCCCGCGAGCGATTCCGCAGCGGCGCCGTCATCCCCTATGGCAGAGTTTCCCCGTGCGAATCATGTGCGGGGAAACTCTGCAGAATCGGCGGCGAAATCGCCGTAGTGGAAACGGGCCCTTACACACAACGGATGTATTTCCGTTGTGAAATCACTGGCTACTGTAAAAAAACAAACAAACAAACAAAAAAACGAATCAAAACAAACATGCGTCTAAATGCTCACAAAATGCACAAAATCAGGCTGCAAAACACTTGTGGGGAATCATCTGTGGTTCCTGCAGACACAAGTGTCATTACGCCCTTAAATGAAACCTGTATATATCAAATTTCTACATATATTTCTATGATGCTTTCATGATGACAAAGGCCAGAAAGAAGTAGGCAAAGGAGTGCCCATTTTTCCATATGGCTAAGCGGTCTCACTCACTTTTTCCTACAACAAAGTGTCTGGTGTACGGCAGCAGAGTGGCGCAGTGGAAGCGTGCTGAGCCCATAACCAAGAGGTTGATAGATTGAAACCATCATCTGCTAGGTGTACTTTCGTTTTTACACCTTGCTTTACCACATGGGCCAATCGGTTGCCATAGCCCCGTAAGAGAAAGTGTCATTAGGGCCTTGCTGTAACATAGATAGTAGTGTAACTATTTCAACTAATGTACCCTTCTTAAGCACTTGCCGACCGCCCCCAGCCGATGGGCGGCGGCAAAGACTGGGCCCAAACGACCGCAATAAGCCCATCGGCGGAGGCGGCGGCAGGCGTGGTTATGCGGCGATCGCGTCATTAGTGACGCGATCAGCTGCCGGCGACTGGCTCCGCCCCCTCACGCTGTAACCCGCCGGCCGTTCGGAAGCGCCGGCGGGTTACTAGCACCCGGATCGCCGCATGTAAATAGTATAATAGGCTTTGTAATGTATACAAAGCCTATTATACTTGCTGCCTCCTGCCCTGGTGGTCCCAGTGTCCGAGGGACCACCAGGGCAGGCTGCAGCCACCCTAGTCTGCACCAAGCACACTGATTTCTCCCCCCCCCCCTGCCCCCTGATCGCCCATAGCACCCCTCAGACCCCCCCCTGCCCACCCCCCAGACCCCTGTTTGCACCCAATCACCCCCCCTAATCACCCATCAATCACTCCCTGTCACTATCTAAAAACGCAAATTTTTTTTAACCCTAAACTGCCCCCTGCTCCCTCCTGATCACCCCCCACCCCTCAGATTCTCCCCAGACCCCCCCCCCCAGACCCCCCCCCCTCCGTGTACTGTATGCATCTATCCCCCCTGATCACCTGTCAATCACCCATCAATCACCCCCTGTCACTGCCACCCATCAATCAGCCCCTAACCTGCCCCTTGCGGGCAATCTGATCACCCACCCACACCAATAGATCGCCCGCAGATCCGACGTCAGATCACCTCCCAAGTGCAGTGTTTACATCTATTCTCTCCTCTAAGCACCCACTAATTACCCATCAATCACCCCCTATCACCACCTGTCACTGTTACCCATCAGATCAGACCCTAATCTGCGCCTTGCGGGCACCCAATAACCCGCCTACACGCTCAGATTGCCCTCAGACCCCCCCTTATCAATTCGCCAGTGCAATATTTACATCTCTTCTTCCCTGTAATAACCCACTGATCACCTGTCAATCACCTATCAATCACCCATCAATCACGCCCTGTCACTGCCACCCATCAATCACCCCCTGTCACTGCCACCCATCAATCAGCCCCTAACCTGCCCCTTGCGGGCAATCTGATCACCCACCCACACCAATAGATCGCCCGCAGATCTGACGTCAAATCACCTCCCAAGTGCAGTGTTTACATCTATTCTCTCCTCTAAACACCCACTAATTACCCATCAATCACCCATCAATTACCCCCTATCACCACCTGTCACTGTTACCCATCAGATCAGACCCTAATCTGCCCCTTGCGGGCACCCAATCACCCGCCTACACGCTCAGATTGCCCTCAGACCCCCCCTTATCAATTCGCGAGTGCAATATTTACATCTCTTCATCCCTGTAATAACCCACTGATCACCTGTCAATCACCTATCAATCACCCATCAATCACCCCCTGTCACTGCCACCCATCAATCACCCCCTGTCACTGCCACTTATCAATCAGACCCTAACCTGCCCCTTGCGGGCAATCTGATCACCCACCCACACCAATAGATCGCCCGCAGATCCGATGTCAGATCACCTCCCAAGTGCAGTGTTTACATCTGTTCTCTCCTCTAAACACCCACTAATTACCCATCAATCACCCCCTGTCACTGATACCCATCAGATTAGACCCTAATCTGCCCCTGGGGCACCCAATCACCCGCCCACACCCTCACAACGCCCTTAGACCCCAGCCCTGATCACCTCGCCAGTGCATTGCTTGCATCTATTTCCCCCCTCTAATAACACCTTGAGACACCCATCAATCACCTCCTGTCACCACCTGTCACCCCCTAGCACACCTACCCATCAGATCAGGCCATAATTTGCCCCGTGTGGGCTCTTGATCACTCGGCCAAACCCTCAGACCCCCTTCCGATCACCTCCCCAGTGCATTGATTGTATCTATTTTCCCCTCTAACCACCCCCTGAGACACCCATCAATCACCTCCTGTCACCCCCCTAGCACTCCTATCCATCAGATAAGGCCCAATACAACCTGTCATCTAAGAGGCCACCCTGCTTATGACCGGTTCCACAAAATGTGCCCCCTCATAGACCACCTGTCATCAAAATTTGCAGATGCTTATACCCCTGAACAGTCATTTTGAGAAATTTGGTTTCCCGACTACTCCCGGTTTTGGGCCCATAAATTGCCAGGGCAGTATAGGAACCCCACAAGTGACCCCATTTTAGAAAAAAGACACCCCAAGGTATTCTGTTAGGTGTATGACGAGTTCATAGAAGATTTTATTTTTTGTTAACAGTTAGCGGAAATCAATTTTTATTGTTTTTTTCACAAAGTGTCATTTTTCACTAACTTGTGACAAAAAATAAAATCTTCTATGAACTCACCATACACCTAACGGATTACCTTGGGGTGTCTTCTTTCTAAAATGGGGTCACTTGTGGGGTTCCTATACTGCCCTGGCATTTTAGGGGCCCTAAACCGTGAGGAGTAGTCTAGAAAACAAATGCCTCAAAATGACCTGTGAATAGGACGTTGGGCCCCTTAGCGCACCTAGGCTGCAAAAAAGTGTCACACATGTGGTATCGCCGTACTCAGGAGAAGTAGTATAATGTGTTTTGTGGTGTATTTTTACACATACCCATGCTGGGTGGGAGAAATCTCTCTGTAAATGGACAATTGTGTTTAAAAAAAATCAAAAATGTGTCATTTACAGAGATATTTCTCCCACCCAGCATGGTTATATGTAAAAATACACCCCAAAACACATTATACTACTTCTCCTGAGTACGGCAATTCCACATGTGTGACACTTTTTTGCACCCTAACTGCGCTAAGGGGCCCAAAGTCCAATGAGTACCTTTAGGATTTCAAGGGTCATTTTGCGGCATTTGGTTTCCAGACTACTCCTCACGGTTTAGGGCCCCTAAAATGCCAGGGCAGTATAGGAACCCCACAAGTGACCCCATTTTAGAAAGAAGACACCCCAAGGTATTCTGTTAGGTGTATGATGAGTTCATAGAAGATTTTATTTTTTGTCACAAGTTAGCGGAAATTGATTTGTAATTTTTTTTCGCAAAGTGTCATTTTCCGCTAACTTGTAACAAAAAAAAAATCTTCTATGAACTCACCATACTCCTAACAGAATACCTTGGGGTGTCTTCTTTCTAAAATGGGGTCACTTGTAGGGTTCCTATACTGCCCTGGCATTTTAGGGGCCCTAAACCGTGAGGAGTAGTCTAGAATCCAAATGCCTCAAAATGACCTGTATATAGGACGTTAGGCCTAAGGTTGCAAAAAAGTGTCACACATGTGGTATCGCCGTACTCAGAAGAAGTAGTATAATGTGTTTTGGGGTGTATTTTTATACATACCCATGCTGGGTGGGAGAAATCTCTCTGTAAATGGACAATTGTGTGTAAAAAATATCAAACAATTGTCATTTACAGAGATATTTCTCCCACTCAGCATGGGTATGTGTAAAAATACACCACAAAACACATTATACTACTTCTCCTGAGTACGGCGGTACCACATGTGTGGCATTTTTTTGCACCCTGAGTGCGCTAAGGGGCCCAAAGTTCAATGAGTACCTTTAGGATTTCACAGGTCATTTTGCGACATTTGGTTTCAAGACTACTCCTCACGGTTTAGGGCCCCTAAAATGCCAGGGCAGTATAGGAACCCCACAAATGACCCCATTTTAGAAAGAAGACACCCCAAGGTATTCCGTTAGGAGTATGGTGAGTTCATAGAAGATTTTATTTTTTGTCACAAGTTAGCGGAAAATGACACTTTGTGAAAAAACACAATTAAAATCAATTTCCGCTAACTTGTGACAAAAAAAAAATCTTCTATGAACTCACCATACTCCTAACGGAATACCTTGGGGTGTCTTCTTTCTAAAATGGGGTCATTTGTGGGGTTCCTATACTGCCCTGGCATTTTAGGGGCCCTAAACCGTGAGGAGTAGTCTTGAAACCAAATGTCGCAAAATGACCTGTGAAATCCTAAAGGTACTCATTGGACTTTGGGCCCCTTAGCGCAGTTAGGGTGCAAAAAAGTGCCACACATGTGGTATCGCCGTACTCAGAAGAAGTAGTATAATGTGTTTTGGGGTGTATTTTTACACATACTCATGCTGAGTGGGAGAAATATCTCTGTAAATAGACAATTGTGTGTAAAAAAAAATCAAAAAATTGTCATTTACGAAGATATTTCTCCCACCCAGCATGGGCATGTGTAAAAATACACCCTAAAACACATTACACTACTTTTTCTGAGTACGGCAATACAATTAGGCACCCCCAAAATGCCAGGACAGTGAACACACCCCACAAATGACCCCATTTTGGAAAGAAGACACTTCAAGGTATTCAGAGAGGAGCATAGTGAGTCCGTGGCAGATTTCATTTTTTTTTTGTCGCAAGTTAGAAGAAATGGAAATTTTTTTTTTTTTTTTGTCACAAAGTGTCATTTTCCGCTAACTTGTGACAAAAAATAAAATCTTCTATGAACTCACCATGCCTCTCAGTGAATACTTTGGGATGTCTTCTTTCCAAAATGGGGTCATTTGGGGGGTATTTATACTATCCTGGAATTTTAGCACCTCATGAAACATGACAGGGGGTCAGAATAGTCAGAGATGCTTGAAAATAGGAAAATTCACTTTTGGCACCATAGTTTGTAAATGCTATAACTTTTATCCAATCCAATAAATATACACTGAATGTTTTTTTTTTTATCAAAGACATGTAGCAGAATAACTTTCGCGCTCAAATGTATAGGAAATTTTACTTTATTTGAAAAATGTCAGCACAGAAAGTTAAAAAAGTCTTTTTTTTGACAAAATTCATGTCTTTTTTGATGAATATAATAAAAACTAAAACTCGCAGCAGCAATCAAATAGCACCAAAAGAAAGCTGTATTAGTGACAAGAAAAGGAGGTAAAATTCATTTAGGTGGTAGGTTGTATGACCGAGCAATAAACCGTGAAAGCTGCAGTGGTCTGAATGGAGAAAAAGGCTCTGGTCCTTAAGGGGCGAAAAGACTGTGGTCCTCAAGTGGTTAAACTTGAAGGTTATATACAAACATAAGCAGAGTGGTGCAGTGGAAGTGTGCTGGGCCCATAACCCAGAGGTTGATGGATTGAAACAGGGCTGTATTTAGGGTTTGGGCTCCCCTAGGCACCCCAAACCTACGACGCCCCCCCCCCCCCCGGAGGAGGACGAACATTGGGCGTGGCCATAGACTGCAGTGGGTGTGTCCATAACACTGTGGGTGTGGTCAATTAAAATTTCCTAGTAAGAGTGCAGCCCAAAGTCGGTGGGGCCATGGTTTCTCCCTGTGTATGAGTAAAGTGACCCTAAAAAAGCAAGTAGGAAATGCCCCCCCTCCCAAAAAAACCCCCCACACATTAGCCAGTGTTCTCTCACACAAAATAGTGGTAGGTATTAGATTGTGAGCTCCCCTGAGAAAAGTCAGTAGCATGACTATGTTCTCTGCAAAGTGCTGCAGAAGATGCCAGTGCTATATAAATACATAAGAATATGGTAGGACATTAGACTATGGTAGGATTAGATTGTAAGCTCCTCAGAGGATAGTCAGTGACATGACTACGTACTCTGTGAAGTACTGCTGAAGATGGCAGTACAATATAGTACAGTAGTATGGCAGCACGGTGTCGTAGTGGTTAGCGCTCTCGCCTTGCAGCACTGGGTCCCCGGTTCAAATCCCAGCCAGGTAAACATCTGCAAGGAGTTTGTATGTTCTCCCTGTGTCTGTGTGGGTTTCCTTAAGACACTCTGGTTTCCTCCCACATCCCAACAACATACAATACAGATAAGTTAATTGGCTTCCCCTAAAAATTGGCCCTAGACTACGATACATACATACACATATCACTATGGAAGGGATTAGATTGTGAGCCCCACTGTAGGACAGCTAGTGACAAGACAATACATACTCTGTACAGCGCTGTGTAATATGTTGGCGCTATATAAATAACTAGTATAAGTACAGTCAGTGGCGGCTCCAGGGTTTTCTGGGGGGGGGGGGGGTGCTATGCAGGTGCTGGACCAATTTTTGTGGCTATAACCTGCAGCGCGCGAAAAAATGGGCATGGCCATGACCAGATGAGGGCAGAGCTAACTGTAATTTAAAGTGAACCCGAAGTGAGAGTGATATGGAGGCTGCCATATTTATTTCCTTTTAAAGGGACACTTAAGCCAAATAAAAAAAATAGTTTTACTTACCTGGGGCTTCTACTAGCCCCCTGAAGCTGTCCAGTGCCTACATAGACTCACTCCGATGCTCCTGGCCCTGCCGGCAGCCACTTCCGGTTTTGGCGACAAGAGCCGACAGGCCGGAACGCGAGTGATTCTTCGCGTTCCTGGCCTTAATAACACCCTCTATGCTGTTATAGCATATAACATATGTCATATAACAGCATAGAAGGCGCTATTACGTCCAGGAATGCGAAGAATCACTCGCGTTCCCGGCCTGTCTTCTCCTGTCGCCGAAACCTTAAGTGGCTGCCAGCAGTGACAGGAGCATCAGAGCGAGTCTACATGGGCACCGGACAGCTTCATGGGGCTGGTAGAAGCTCCAGGTGAGTAAAACTCATTTTTTTAATTTGGCTTAAATGACCCTTTAAACAATACTAGTTGCCTGGCAGCCCTGCTGATCTATTTGGCTGCAGTAGTGAACTGAATTACGCCAGAAACAAGCACGCAGCTAATCTTGTCAGTTCTGACAATATTGTCAGAAACCCCCGACCTGCTGCATGCTTGTTCAGGGTCTGTGGTTGAAAGAATTAGAGGCAGAGGACCAGCATGGCAGCCAGGCAACTGGTATTGCATAAAATATTACTCTCACCTCGGGTTCCCTTTAAAAGTGCAACGCAAAGACAGTGGGCCCAAGTTTTGGTCACCCTTTCCCCAGAAAATTCACATAATTGTGCAGGTTTTCTCAAGAAAATACACGTAATGTGAGCAGATTTGATCAGAAATACGAGCAATAATGTCAGCAGATTTGATCAGAAATACAAGCAATAATGTCAGCAGATTTGATCAGAAATACGAGCAATAATGTCAGCAGATTTGATCAGAAATACGAGCAATAATGTCAGCAGATTTGATCAGAAATACGTGCAATAATGTCAGCAGATTTGATCAGAAATACGTGCAATAATGTCAGCAGATTTGATCAGAAATACGTGCAATAATGTCAGCAGATTTGATCAGAAATACGAGCAATAATGTCAGCAGATTTGATCAGAAATACAAGCAATAATGTCAGCAGATTTGATCAGAAATACGAGCAATAATGTCAGCAGATTTGATCAGAAATACGAGCAATAATGTCAGCAGATTTGATCAGAAATACGAGCAATAATGTCAGCAGATTTGATCAGAAATACGTGCAATAATGTCAGCAGATTTGATCAGAAATACGAGCAATAATGTCAGCAGATTTGATCAGAAATACGAGCAATAATGTCAGCAGATTTGACCAGAACCAGACTACAACAAATACCTTACCTATTCCGGCGCGCAAGGGAAACTCTGCATGCCACCGCCTGGTCTAGTGATGTCACTAACTAGACCACAGCAGCGGCATGCAGATATTAGGATGACGTCCCAGCCGGCCGCTGCCACTCTACTGGAGGGGGGAGCGTTTTTTCCTCCATGTGAGTGTGCGTGCTCTCCGCCGCCCCCCCCCCCCCCCCCCCCCCCCCGAAAAAAAAATGTAAAAGAAAAAAAAAGAAAAAAAAATTAAATAAATTCACTACACTGTAGGTGGCCGCATCCCCCCCCCCCCCCCGAGGACCCGCCCATGGCACCGGCCCACGGGTGCCTCTTAATAGATACGGCCCTGGTGGGAAGGCCCCCAAGACCCAGGACTAATGAGCCAAAATTAGCAATAGTCCCTGGTGCAGGTGACAGGTTAACTTCACCTGTCACCCTTCATGTGATGTGACTACCTTGAGCCGCTCGCTCCGGTTCTGCAAGGCTGCAGTGGCCCACCCCGCCTTGCTCTGTAACTGACTGTGTGACTCAGAGCAGCAGGTCAGGTGGGGCTACCTCGGTTGCTGGCTACAAGGTGAGAGGACCATCGAGGAGTGTGTACAGCGGTGGAGCGAAGTGAAAGTGAACAGAATGTCTTCTGCATAAATGGCAATACTGGTGGTGATTTTTACTGTGTCCTCACCCTCCACCCTTTAGAAACCAAATGTTATTTAAAAAGGTAATTATATGGGGGGGGGGGGCTTCTTACCAGTCCCCTTCTTCTGCCCTTGCTGTGACCCCCTAATGCTTTGCTTCTGTCCAGCACATGCTCTCTGTCTTGCTCAGTCACACTTTACTGCACATGTGCAGTCCTGGCCACGAGTCTGCCACCAATTGCGCTCCCATGGCAGGGAGCATTCTGCACATGCGCAGTTCACTGACACTGTAGCTGTGCTTGTGCAGAATGCTCCCAGCTATGGGATTTTGGTCCGGGGCCAGTCCAGAAATGCACATGCACTGTAACACGGACTCCACTGCAGAAGAATGGAGGTGATCAGGAGGGTGGTGATCAAGCAGACAGACTACAGGGGGATGGAGGAAGCCCAGGTAAGTATAAATCTTTTTTCCTTTAAAGTGTACCTGAGATGGGAAAAACTTCTATTTTACTTACCTGGGGCTTCCTCCAGCCCCTTGTAGCCTTACAGGTTTATTGCTTCCCCCCTGGACTCTTATGTTGTGTCACTGTCCCCTCCCTAAAGCTTGCTCACTAGACCAGTTGTGGGATACTGTACATGCGCGGCCCACGCCGCGCGCCTCCTCAATATGCTCCCACTGCTGGAAGCATTCTTTGCATTAGTAGAATGCTCCCAGCCATGAGAGCACGATCAGGGAGATGTGCGACCTGGGCCGCACATGTACAGTAGCCTGCGACGTGTGACCTTTCAGAGAGGTAAAGCAACACAACGGAATGGACCAAGTGGGAACCAAGGTGCTTGTAAGGGGCTGAAAGAAGCACCAGGTAATTAAAATAGAACTTGTTCTCCCCTCTCAAGTTTACTTTAAGATCCCACTAGCTGAAGCAGGTGCATCTTCTTGCTGGTAGTAGGGATGAGCGTTCTAATTGGTACCACTGTTCTAAATACTTCTCAACAGAATTTAAAAATTGAACCTGATGTGCACGGTGGAAGGTTGGTTAACTCATCCTTGTCACCACCTCTGTGCGCTGCCCTCCGTGTCGTGTTTCTGCTCTCCATCTACATCCAGCTGTGAACGATGAAGTGGCTGGAGAGCTGAAATGCTATGTGGAGGACAGCGCACAGAGGTGGCGACAACGGTGAGCTAACCCCACTCATCACGGTGTGCATCAGTTTAAATGTGAGTTTTGTTTCAAAGCATTCAGAACAGAGGTACCAACTGTAACACTCATCTCTAGTTGGAAGCATGATTTGACATCATGCAGAGGACAGAGCATGAACTGGATACAGAATTAGAGGGGTCACAGCGCAGCAATAGAGGGGCCTCCAGCAAAACATACTGTAGGAGCCATATCTACCTTATGGGGATTGGTCGGAAAGTCGGTGGTGGTGTGGGTGCTGGGCGGATGTTCAAATTTTCAAATGCATTAATGAATGCAAAATCACGTCACGTTCAACCATTTCTACCACAGCGGTGCAAGGGGGCTAAATGATCAATCCCCCGGAAGAACCTCTAACCAATCTGATCAGATTGATGAAATCGATCCAAAAAACAGATCGATTCCATTAATTTGATAAAATTGATAAGCAATTTTCCTTCTGTTAGTGGACCATACAGATTGAAGGGGATGATCGATCGTCTGGGGGATTGTATCGTTAATGCCCCTCTTTAGTCTGGCTCTGTATTTATTGTTATTGGTGTGTTCTTAAAGAGGAGCTGTCAGCCATACTACTACTTTAGAAAAAAAAAAAAAACATATATAAGTAGATAAATACTTGCTCTACTTACATAACATATGTAATACACTGTCCACATTTTGATTTTAGATTTTAGTGATTTTTCTACAGTAAAAAAAAAGAGAAAATCCTTCTTAGCATTTCCCATTTCAACTGTGGCTATTTTGAAGCCAATCCTGATGTAATTTCCTCCCTTACTCTCCTGTGCCTGATTGTGTATGCATTGCCTGCCCTCCACTATAGAAAGTGCATTGTCTCAACATTAGAAATATTTGCAAATCAGAGAGGAACAGAGGTGTGGGAAGGGAACACAGGAGGGAAAGAGGCTTCAGCCAATCAGGCTGCACTAAGTCTGAGGGAAAGTAGAGAAGCAAAAAAGGACAACCCAGCATGCCCTGCAACTTCCTTTTTGTGTACCAAATAAGAGTCAGATAAACTAGGGAATAAGGATGCTCACCGCTTTCCACGATTCCGGGCAGAAATGGGTGATTCCGTTCTGTTGGGTCAGAATGGAATTGCTTTTTCAATCCAGCGGAATTCCGGAATTGCCTATGAAATTCCGCCAGTATCCGTCAATGGTTCTAAGCTCAATATTCTGCTGATCCGGCAGAAACAAATCTCTCTCTCTCCCCCCTCCATAGATCTTGTCTTCCAGGGATTTGTAGGGTCTGAAAAGCAAGCTCACATGCATTGGCCAGGAATCGAATCCAGGTCAACTGCTAGGAAGGCAGCTATGCTCACCACTATACCACCAACACTACAAGCTTAAAACCATCAACGGATACCGGCAGAATTTCACAGGCAATTTCGGAATTCCGCCGGATTGAAAAAGCAATTCCGTTCCGACCAAACGGAACAGAATGACCAATTTCCGCCCGGAATCGCGGAAAATACAATTCCGCGGAAAGCGGTGACCATCCCTACTAGAGAGAGAGAGAGAGATTAATCTACATGGCTATCTGGGGTTCTCTTCGGAAAATGCCACTTTAAATGAAACCTGTATATATCAAATTTCTACATATATTTCTATGATGCTTTCATGATGACAAAGGCCAGAAAGAAGTAGGCAAAGGAGCGCCCATTTTTCCATATGGCTAGGCGGTCTCACTCACTTTTTCCTACAACAAAGTGTCTGCTGTACGGCAGCAGAGTGGCGCAGTGGAAGCGTGCTGAGCCCATAACCAAGAGGTTGATGGATTGAAACCATCCTCTGCTAGGTGTACTTTGGTTTTTACACCTTGCTTTACGACATGGGCCAATCGGTTGCCATAGCCCAGTAAGAGAAAGTGTCATTAGCCACTTCAGCACCACAGGGTTTTTTGCTTAAAAACCAGAGCAATTTTCACATTTCAGCGCTCCTCTCATTCATTCACCAATAACTTTATTGCTACTCATCAGATGTAAATGATCTATATCTTGTTTTTTTTTGCCACAAATTATGCTTTGGGAGGGTGATATTTGCTTTTAGTAATTATGTTATTATCTGTGCATTTTAAAGGGAAAGATGAGAAAAAAAAAGAAAAAATACACTATTTCTCCATTTCCATCCACTATAGTTTTCAAATAAACAATGTTACCATAGGTAAAACACACACATTGTATTTGCTAATTTGTCCTGGTTATCTCAACATTTAAATAATGTTCCTAGTACAATGTATGGCGATAATATATTAGTTTCTGGTTTGTGTTTTTTGATTTCTCATTGTACTCTATCAGTAATTAAAAGCCCTTTTCTTCATGATTAACAGTAATACACTCTCATGGCATACATATTTTAAAAGCTAAGTCCCTAGGGTAACTATGTATTCTCTTTTCAATGCTGTCACATTTGTTGTTTTTACAAGTATTTATTTGGGGGTATAGAGTACATGAAAATAACAGTTTTATTGCTTTTCATTCAGTTTTCCGGTAAAAAAAATCACATGACTTATCCCTCAGTTGTCAAACACCACAAAATCTATTCTCTCACTTGTCACGGTTAAAATTATACCCTATATACATAATCAGATAGCTTATTGGGCATACAGCACACTGTTTACCACAAGTACGCCTATCTACTCCCCTGAGCTTCAGATGAAGTTTTGTGGGGAGTAGATAAGCGTAGCAAGGGTTTCAAAGTGGTTAGGGCCTTGCTGTAACATAGATAGTAGTGTAACTATTTCAACTAATGTACCCTTCTTAAACTTGAAGGTTATATACAAACGTAAGCAGAGTGGTGCAGTGGAAGTGTGCTGGGCCCATAACCCAGAGGTTGATGGATTGAAACCATCCTCTGCTAGGCATGATTTCATTTTTGCACCTCGCTTTATCGCATGGGCAAAATGGTTTCCATAGCCCTGTAAGGCCCGGTTCACATTAGCGGTGGCCGTCCGGAATCGCCGTGTCGGAGCCGGACCGCTTGCAGAACGGACGGAACGGACGCACGGCAATAGCAATGAAAGCCTATGCGTCCGTTCACATGCGTCCGTTCTGCCGGACCGGAGCCGGACCGGATCCGGACCGGATCCGGACTCCGGCGTCCGTTCCAACATGCGCTATTTTTTGGTCTGGCTCCTCCGGCAGCCGTATCCGGAGCGGAGCCGGACTGCATTATCCGGCCAATACAAAGCAATGAGAGCCGGAGAGCGCACAACACACTGGCTACAAAAACCGGACGTTCTACCCCACTTCCTATGCATTTTGGATGGGGACCACATGGGCCAAGCGTTCAAAGAGTGGGGCAGCAGCGATTTCATGCTGGAGCTCGTTTTGGCAGCAACATGTCTGATGTCTGATAACGAGGAGGCGAACAACAGGAAGGAGAGAATTCCCAGGTTTACGAGTAAAAAATGCCTGGATCCATGGTCCCAACTGCAGTCTCTGTATCCACGGATGGTCTCCACACGTCCACCTGTCTCCAACAATGACCCCAGACCCTTCTGCTGACCTCCCAGACCCCAGGTATTTACAGGATGGTATCTCCTTAAGAAACCGGATCCGGACCGCAACCGTGTTCACACCGCACGGAAACCGGATGCAAACGGACCGGATCCGGATAGGAACCGTACGGATCAGGTCCGGTCCGGCTCCGGTGCGGTCCGGACATCCGGTGCGGTTTTGACAAAACCGCAAGTGTGAACGGGGCCTAAGAGAAAGTGTAATAAGGGCCCTGCCGTAACATAGATATTACAGTAGCTAAGACTACTCCTGGGCCTTTCTTGTAGTTGAAGAGATGAGTGAACTGTGACACCACACAAAAAACAAAACAGCAAACAGCGAAGCTTCCCAATATTGGAGCATTGGATTTGGTAAAGTCTTAAAGAGAATCTGTATTGTTAAAATCACACAAAAGTAAACATACCAGTGCCTTAAGGGACATCTCCTATTACCCTCTGTCACAATTTCGCCGCTCCCAGCCGCATTAAAAGTGGTTAAAAACAGTTTTAAAAAGTTTGTTTATAAACAAACAAAATGGCCACCAAAACAGGAAGTAGGTTGATGTACAGTATGTCCACACATAGAAAATACATCCATACACAAGCAGGCTGTATACAGCCTTCCTTTTGAATCTCAAGAGATCATTGTGTGTTTCTTTCCCCCTGCAGAATCTCATGCACTGAAGTTTCAGGCTGCTCTTTTCTTCCTGCAAACAGCTTTGCCCTTGTCTGTAATTCCTCACTATGTGAAAGCCCAGCCAGCTCAGAGGACGATTTATCCAGCTTGTAAAAGATAAGAGAGAAGCTGCTCTAATCTAAATAACACACAGGCAGTGTGCATAGAGGGGCCTGGAAGGGGGAGTTCATAGCAGAACCACAACACTGAAGAACTTGGCAGCCTTCCAGACACAGGCTGACAAGTCTGACAAGAGAGAGATAAGTTGATTTATTACAGAGATGGTGATAGTAGAACGTGCTGCAGTAAGCCAGAACACATTAGAATAGCTTTTGGAACTTGTAGGATGATAAATAACAGGATGCAATTTTTGTTACAGAGTCTCTTTAAGCCAATGTGTTGTAAGGCACAAGTAAGCTTTAGGTTAGCAGGGATGGTTGCATGGCCATCTAGCTTTTCATCCTTCCCACCCTTGCCCTGGAATCTTCCAGACTTCAAATTGCTGTCCTTTGCTGTGTGTGTTACACCAGCATCATCCAGGGGGGCACATGATCTTTCTGAAGTCTTGAATTGAAGCCTGTAAGCAGTATCACCATGTGTCCCACTACTTTCATCTAGCAAATTAGGCAAATAAGCAAGCTCATTTTTCTCTTGGGTATATCACAATGGTACATGCTAGGCTGGCTTCAGCATGTAGTGTTGGTGGTATAGTGGTGAGCATAGCTGCCTTCCAAGCAGTTGACCTGTGTTTGATTCCTGGTCAATGCATGAGAACTTGCTTTTGAGACCCTACAAATCCCTGGAAGACAATATCCATAGAGAGAGAGAGTGAGTGAAATTGGATTAACTCACAGCACAAATCAGCAGCTACTTGCCAGGGAATATAATCCTGTCCTAGATCACACCCAATACTTAAGGCACTAATTCTGGCAGAAAAGGCATGGAGCCAATTTTCTTTAAAGTGTAACTGTCGGGCATAAAATCAAAAATCAATTCTTTAATTTATCTGGTAAACAAGTAATAAGGATGCTAACCAGGCAATACAAAAGTTAAAATCACTATTACTTTTCTTGTTGGTAAATGATCATTCCCCAGTAGGGATGATCGGGAAGTGCAATTTCCGTTCTGCCGGAATTACGGAATTCTGCCAGCTCAAAATTCCATAACTGCTACATACCGTCAGAATTTTTACAAATTCCGCTCCGGCTGAATAAAAAACTCTCTCTGCTCCACTTTTTTAGACATTAACCGCTTCCGGAAGGCGGTGGTTGAAATCTACGCCCTGTATGTAGTCCTGCCAATCATAGCAATCACATTTCTTAAAAGGGCACAGATGGGTCTGGTCTTAAAGGGGCCATAGCTGCCTGATTCCAAAGTGGTTAATACCTGTATAAATCAAAATAATTTTTATATTGTATGCCTCCTACTGCACTGGTTGCAATATGGTAGTGGAAGTCCACCTAGTAGCGACAAATGACCTTAACCACCCTGGCGTTCTGATTAAATCGCCAGGGTGGCTGCGGGAGGGTTTTTTTTAAATAAAAAAAAAACTATTTCATGCAGCCAACTGAAAGTTGGCTGCATGAAAGCCCACTAGAGGGCGCTCCGGAGGCGATCTTCCGATCGCCTCCGGCGCCCAGAATAAACAAGGAAGGCCGCAATAAGCGGCCTTCCTTGTTTTGCTTATATCGTCGCCATAGCGACGAGCGGAGTGACGTCATCGACGTCAGCCGACGTCGTGACGTCAGCCGCCTCCGATCCAGCCCTTAGCGCTGGCCGGAACTTTTTGTTCCGGCTACGCTGGGCTCAGGCGGCTGGGGGGACCCTCTTTCGCCGCTGCTCGCGGCGAATCGCCGCAGAGCGGCGGCGATGAGGCAGCACACGCGGCTGGCAAAGTGCCGGCTGCGTGTGCTGCTTTTTATTTCATTAAAATCGGCCCAGCAGGGCCTGAGCGGCAGCCGCTGGCGGTGTTGGACGAGCTGAGCTCGTCCAGACCGCTCAGCTGGTTAAAGAGAACCTGAACTGAAAATAATAAGTCAAAATAACCATACACGGGTCATACTTACCTCCTGTGTAGCCTACTCCTCAATCTCTTTCTCCTCTCCTGCATCCCATTTTTCCACTGTGATCAATGGAATTCTCCGTCCTCCATTTTAAAAATGGCCATTACCCTCTAACAGCTTCCTGATCAGTACACTGTTAAACTGTAATATCACCCACTTGAGCCATAGGGAAACATGGACATTACCTTGCACATTCAGTTGTAACTGACAGCTGCTGATATATAACTGACAGCAACTGGTATTTTTCAGTTCTGACAAAATATTGTCAGAACTGGAAGGAATCACTTAAGAAGAAAATGGTGAGCCTCTGAGAGGAACTGACAGTGAGGTACGTATGTAATATCAATTTGCAACTACGTCATGTGTTTATTTTAAATAATTTTCCTCGCTTCAGGTTCCCTTTAAGTGCAGCTACTGATATCACCAAAGTACTCTATTGTAGGGTGCAGGACCTATCCCCCCCCCCCCACACACACACACACACACCACTACCATCATCCCACATATGCAAAGAGGAGCAATGTTATAGTTACCTGTCTCTGCACCCCCCAGGATCCATCCTGTCACACAGTCCCTCCATCTCCTCTGACTCCCATAAAAGAGGTGCGACTAAAAGGCGGCATAGAGAGGGGACGGGTGGATTGTGCAACAGGATGGAACCAGTTAACTATAACAGAGCCCTTTACTCTGCATTTGACCAGGCAACGGGGAGTCTCTCAGGAGGCACAGAGCCCTCAGGGATTTGTGCAAAGGGGCTACTGCCTCGGCCCAGCCCTGGGCTGCACTACACTGCACAACATCAAAGACAGGGGCAGTGACTGTCATACTGTCATTTCACTTCAGATTTATATATGACTCTGGCAGTCCACCCGATTCAATAGCAATAGCAAAAAGCACCACCCATTAAATATGTTCCTATATTCTGTCAAAAAAGCAAACTGGATCTATGTACCTTCTGGTTTATGTCTTCATAAAAATGGCATCCCATGTGTGGAGGAGGGGGATTTGGTGTTTGGGTACAACTATACTATTGATAGTGTGTTGGAGGACTTGTTAGACAAAACTAGCATTTTGTCATTGAAGGGGTAGTGGACAGACAGGAAGTGAGAAATCTTTCCAAGGATAAGAGAAACGTCAGCAAACAAAATATTTTTCTGTAGAGTGGAAAAACGTTAGCTCCCAAGGCAAGGAGGTATAAATTGCACACACACTCCCCACCCATAGGCTCGGAAACAATGTTGTGATGTGGTAGCCAGAGGTACCCTCCAGTATTCGTTAACCCCCACTATAGTCAACCAGAGGTGGCACCCAGTATCAGCTAGCCAGATGTAGCCCATGGTATTAGATGGCCAGACGTACCCCACAGTGTGACACCCTGTATAGGTAGCTAGAGGAATCTACTCCAGTATTAATTATCCAGATGCAGATTCCCCCCAGCTTAGGTAGCAACAGCAGCCCCTAATATTAGATAGCCAAAATACAGCCTCCCCAGTATAGGTAGCCACAGGAGCCCACAGTATTAGGTAGACTAAAAAAGCCCTCCCAGTTTAAGAGCCCCAGCCCCAGTATAGGTAGCCAGATAGCCCCCCACCCTCAGTGTAGGTGTGTCCCACATGTAGGTAGCCTAAGAAGTCCCCAGTGTAGGTGTGTCCCACATGTAGGTAGCCTAATATGCCCCCATAGGGGTAGCCAGTGAGCCCCTGTGTGCCTCACATGTAGGTAGCCTGAGAGCTCTCCTCCCCACACCAACCCTCCACTTTCTACCGCCCCGAGACACCGCTTCTGCTGCCAACAAGCATTGTAATACCAATGAGAGCCCCAGTAAAAAGTATAAGAAACCTTGGGCCCCCCACTGGGTTGAAACACACCATTGAGAATCCTCTATTAATGTCCCTAGAGTGTCGGAAGCATGGACACTGCAATGGACCTGCAATGGACAATGCAGTGGCCACAGCCTATCCATACTGGATAAGCTGGAAATGCAGGGAATGACTGCATCCTTTATAGTTTGGGCATTGAAGTTTGGGCAACCTTGTTAATCATCAGGATTTTCCTGTATAAATCGTTGGTTGTTATGATAAAAAAATGTCATTTAAATATATTATATAGGAGACACACACACTGATATTTGAGAAGTGAAATTAAGTTTATTGGATTTACTGAAAGCGTGCAATAATTGTTTAAATGAAATTAGGCAGGTGCATAAATTTGGGCACTGTTGTCATTTTATTGATTCCAAAACCTTTAGAACTAATTATTGGAACTCAAATTGGCTTGGTAAGCTCAGTGACCCCTGGCCTACATACACAGGTGAATCCAATTATGAGAAAGAGTATTTAAGGGGGTCAATTGTAAGTTTCCTTCCACTTTTAATTTTCTCTGAAGAGTAGCAACACGGGGGTCTCAAAAAAACTCTCAAATGACCTGAAGACAAAGATTGTTCATCATCAGGGTTTAGGGGAAGGATACAGAAAACAGTCTCAGAGATTTCAGCTGTCTGTTTCCACAGTTAGGAACATATTGAGGAAATGGAAGACCACAGGCTCAGTTCAAGGTATGGCTCGGAGTGGCAGACCAAGAAAAATCTCAGATAAACAGAAGCGACGAATAGTGAGAACAGTCAGAGTCAACCCACAGACCAGCACCAAACATCATCTTGCTGCAGATGGAGTCACTGTGCATCATTCAAACCATTTGGTGCACTTTGCACAAGGAGATGTTGTATGCAAGAATTATGTAGAGAAAGCCTTTTCTCCGCCCACAGCACAAACAGAGCCGCTTGAGGTATGCTAAAGCACATTGTAGTTATTTGGGCATAACAAGGGGCGTTATGCATGGAGGAAAAAAACACAGTATTCCAAGAAAAACACCTGCTACCTACAGTAAAATATGGTGGTGGTTCCATCATGCTGTGGGGCTGTGTGGCCAGTGCAGGGACTGTGAATCTTGTCAAAGTTGAGTGACGCAAGGATTCCACTCACACTCAGTATCAGCAGATTCTGGAGACCAATTGCCAGGAATCAGTGACAAAGCTGAAGCTGCGCCGGGGCTGGATCTTTCAACAAGACAACAACCCTAAACACTGCTCAAAATCCACTAAGGCATTCATGCAGAGGAACAAGTACAACGTACTGGAATGGACATCTAAGTCCATTCCAGTACGTTGTCCACATCTAAGTTGAAAATTTGTGGTGTGAGTTAAAGAGAGCTGTCCATGCTTGGAAGCCATCAAACCTGAATGAACTAGAGATGTTGTGTAAAGAGGAATGGTCCAAAATAACTTCAACCAGAATTCGGACTCTCATTGGAACCTACAGGAAGCATTTAAAGGCTGTACTTTCTGCAAAAGGAGGATTTACTAAATATTGATTTCATTTCTTTTTTGTGGTGCCCAAATTTATGCACCTGCCTAATTTTGTTTAAACAATTATTGCACATTTTCTGTAAATCCAATAAACTTCATTTCACTTCTCAAATATCACTGTGTGTATCTCCTATATGATATATTTAACTGACATTTTTTATCATAACAACCAACGATTTATACAGGAAAATCATGATGATTAACAAGGTTGCCCAAACTATCGCATCCCACTTTACATGCAGAATTAACCTATTTTTTCAGGTTATAGAAAGATCAGTTATTGCTAAAAGATAACTTAGAGAAAGTGTGATGCTCAGTAATGTCACTAACTGGTCATATAGAGAGGGAAGGAGCCCCCTCCCCCCTCTCCAGCCAAAGTATACAACAATTAAAAACTGTTTAAAAAGTGAGGAGCACTTACATCACTAGTGACACACAGTTAAGGGGAAAAAAAACCTGGACAACACATTTTGTGTGTTTCACCCCCTTCCTCGGGTCAACAACAGTGTCTTATGGGCAGTGCAGCTTGGCTCTGAATGTTTTTTTACATTTTGTGGCGCCTTGTTCCCTCCCTAATAATTTCACAACCCCCTTGGGGTGTGTTCTTAACTTGGCCAGTTTCCAGCCCTCTTTTAATCAATGAGTCCCGGGAGAGCGACAAAACTAACAGGAGATCCACATAATCCATAGTGATTGGTGGACTCACCACACCCAAAGCCTGTGGTTACCAGTCTGCATTACAGGTTTTTGAGTACCATATCATTTATTACTATTGTTACATTCTAATCACATGCTACACCATAAGGGGCCCCCTGTTCTCTATTTGTTTTTCCCCATTCTGGAGGATCTGCAGGTTCTCCATATTCCCACCGTGGCCATAAAGGGGAAGGGCTAGAGTCTTGGACACTTCCACTCAACTTCTGAACTATAGGATTGAAGTGAGGTAACACGGTGGGGGTGGCTGTATCTGCACATAGAGTCACAAGGGAGGCTGAAGGCAGAGATGGATTAAGATGTAATGGGGCCCTAGGCAAGGTAGTAGGTTTGAGGCCCTGTAATGGTCCTTTTGGTAAGCTGAAGTGAAAAGAGGTCAAAGAAGGTGACAAGTGGGCTCCTTGACACCCTCTAGGCCCCAAGCATCTGGCTAGGTTGCCTGGTGGATAATCATGCTCTGGGTGACGGAGGAAGGATAGGACAGCTATACAGGACCTAAAAACTAAGGGAGGAGACAACAACAAATGTACTGGAAGATTACAATTAGAACAAAATTAAATTTATTCCAGGTAATACTGAAGTAAAATAGGAAACTCCCCAGAAACTAGGAGTAATCCTTATATTGTAAACATCTCTCATTTTCATTTCCTATGTACATTTCAAAAGTGTTATAAAATACCCTAAAGCCTTAACTCTTAAAACAAACGACATTGTACCAAATATGCAATAACATTTCCAAAATAAACAACAGGCAATAAAATAATGAATGAATGATATTTCATTGACATTTTGAAGTCACCATACTGTCTCTAATATGGCAGTCACACTCTCCCTAGAGTCACATTAACATTTATAAGATATATTTAGCCGAAGCAGCTACTGCAAACTTGACTGGCATACAGAAATTAGGAGCTTTTGTAAATGAAATGTCCCATTAGAAAATTCAGCCTGCTTCCATAATTTCAGAAATTGGCAAGCTTGCCCCATTTTACATCAGTGAATGCTCTCTTGAGCTTTTTTTTTTTCTTTCTGTTTTTCTTTCTTTTCTACTTTTTTTCCCTCTGTGGTCATGACAACAAAAAGGGCATGAGAAAGAAGCAAAATGTTCAGCCATACGAGTGCAGAGTGCATAAACACATGAGGACAATAGAAGGGAAAGATGTTTGTCATAGAGATGTGTGACCTTTTGTATGCCGGTGGTAACGGGAGCATGCGATCAGAAACGGACTACCGTTCAGATAACTTTTCTACTGCAATAGCTACCCAGGAGAACCTAACAAGACATACAAAGAGCAGTGCTACCTCCTCGGTTGTTTTGTGAATTGTTAGCTAGCTTAGCAAAAAAACGATTAATTACCAATATGGTTTCTTATTATCAAACAGAGTAACCAAGCAGCTCGGGATGACCCAAAACCACAAGGAGAGTATAGGGCAGGGCTTTTCAACCTTTTCAGAAATTGTACCACTTTTATCGCATGAAAATTTTGAAGTACCGCCAGCCTTTTTACAAGATGTCAGCACCTCAATAAAAAAATGATAAAGTGAAAATTATCTTATTATTATTTATAACGCACCTTATTATTATTGTATTTATAACGCACCAACATATTACGTAGTGCTGCTCCCAGCATAGGTACAAAATTGCCCCCTGTATAGGTAGTATACTGCCCCCAGTATAGGTAGTATGCTGCCCCCTGTATCGGTAGTATGCTGCCCCCAGTATAGGTAGTATGCTGCCCCCTGTATCGGTAGTATGCTGCCCCCAGTATAGGTAGTATGCTGCCCCCTGTATCGGTAGTATACTGCCCCCAGTATAGGTAGTATGCTGCCCCCTGTATCGGTAGTATACTGCCCCCAGTATAGATAGTATGCTGCCCCCTGTATCGGTAGTATGCTGCCCCCAGTATAAGTAGTATGCTGACACCTTATAGGTAGTATGCTGCCCCCATTATAGGTAGTATGCTGCCCCATTAAAGGTAGTATGCTAAAGGTAGTATGCTGCCCCCATTATAGGTAGTATGCTACCCCCATTATAGGTAGTATGCTGCCCCCATTTTAGGTAGTATGCTGCCCCCATTATAGGTAATATGCTGTCCCCATTATAGGTAATATGAGGGCATAATATGCTGCCCCCCATTATAGGTAATATGCTGCCCTCCACATAGGTAATATGCTTCCCCCATTATAGGCAATATGCTGCCCCCACATAGGTAATATGCTGCCCCCATTATAAGCAGTATGCTGCCCCCATTATAGGTAGTATGCTGCCCCCAGTATAGGTAATATGCTGCCCTCCACATAGGTAATATGCTTCCCCCATTATAGGCAATATGCTGCCCCCACATAGGTAATATGCTGCCCCCATTATAAGCAGTATGCTGCCCCCATTATAGGTAGTATGCTGCCCCCAGTACAGGTAGCTCACCTGGCTCTTCAGACCTCCAGATCAGCACGGCGACCATCAGACCTCCAGATCAGCACGGCGACCATCAGACCTGCAGATCAGCATGGGGCCCAAGCGGCACCCAGCAGCCGCGCAAATCTCTTCAAATCCAGGAAGTGACGTCACTCCACATCTGAATTGTGCGACGTAACTGTGTGCCACTCGGGTCCCGTGCTGATCTGTAGGTCTGACGGAGAGGGAGGGCGGGCAGGCTGTGGAGAGCGGTGCCGTCACTAATCCGGCGCGTACCACCTGGGCAGCCGCAAAGAACCACGGGTGGTGCGCGTACCACCAGTTGAAAAGCCCTGGTATAGGGGACTATACCAAAAAGCCCTCCTACTGAAAAGCAATGCTTAGGTTGGTTTTCCTTCTTTAAACAGAAGGAAATTACAATAATTCAGCTTTAAGTGAACATCTGTGGTTACCCACAATGCATCGCTACTGAAAATGCAAATTATCTCTTTATGCCCCTGAACGCCAGGTTAGCATCCAGAACCGCTGGTGTCTAGCATGCCTATAGCTTTAAATTCTACAGAGCCAGGAACAGAATTCTCTTAATTTACTATATAAAATTCACTGAAATCAAAACGTGGACAGTACAATACATATGTTATGTAAGTATATCAAGTATTTATCTACTTGTATATGTGTGTTTTCCCCTGGCATAGTATGCCTAATCCTACTGCTTTAAGAATGCAAACCAACCTTTGTATCAAACCCTTCTGAAAAAGGAACTAGAATGACCAGAAACAGTAATGCCCTGTAATCATTAGCTTGATTCACAAAGAGTACTTATCTCTAAGGAAAGCTAAAGCATCAGTTAAAAAAAATAAAGAGATCAAATAAGGAAAGATAATTCATGAGATAAACAGAGAGAGATAAATAATGAGTTAAGTCAAATAAGGAGAGTTAAACCATGAGTTAAGTTAGGGACAGATAAATAATGAGTCAATATAGGGTGAGGATAAATAAATCATGAGTTGAAGGACATCTGAAGTGAGAAGAATATGGAGGCTGCCATATTTATTTTATTTTAAACAATATCAGATGCCTGGCAGTCCTGCTGAGCTATTTGTCTGTGTGGGTTTAATGTGCTGGCTGGATAGTGTACTGGTAAAGGCCTCTGCCTCTAAAACAGGAGACCAGGCTACGAACTCCGGCTCTTCTTGTTCAGTAAGCCTGCACCTGTTCAGTGAGGAGACCTTGGGCAAGAACTATAGAGTGGGCCCTAATTGATGCAGCTCTGGCGCTTTGAGCCTGCTGCGGTGGGCGCTAAAAAGCCCTGCTTTGCCTCTGTGTCCCCTTGTATCTTCTGTTTGTATCTCGTGTCCTTCTCCATGTCTCTTTTTGCCCCCTTGTGTCCTCTGTTTGTCTTTTGTGTCCGTCTCTGTGAGGAGACATTGGGTAAGACCTATAGAGTGCGTCCTAGTTGCTGCAGCTCTGGCACTTTGA
The DNA here is from genome assembly GCF_040937935.1 of Hyperolius riggenbachi. Lineage (NCBI taxonomy): Eukaryota > Metazoa > Chordata > Amphibia > Anura > Hyperoliidae > Hyperolius > Hyperolius riggenbachi. The sequence goes on from NC_090648.1 coordinate 448,849,128, forward strand.
GTCCGCCAGGAGAAAAACCCAATATAAATGTTCAATGTGTATTGTTTTCTGTCAAGTTCTTATATATACAGACTAAATGTGTTTTTTTTATGTATTTATTTAGTTTGAAATAATTTGGAAGGGAATTTTATGTCTGTGTCCTCATCTGTATGACTTTCCTTACTTCCTGTCCAGATACTCACAAAGAAACATGTTCATCCCTGCAGAGACCTTAAAGGACAATTATTGGGAAAAATTGCAACATTTAAAATGCAGGTGTATACTGTATGTGCACATGTATAAAAATGCTAATTTGTTCCAGAGTAAAATGAGCTATAAATTACTTATCTCCTATGTTCCTGTCACTTACAGTAGGCAGTAAACATCTGACAGGATTTGAACTGGTCCATCTCCTCATGGGCAATTATTTAGGTTTTCTTTATTTTTCAAAAGCATCTTCTGAATAACATTTGCTTAGTCCAACTACCAAAATAGAGTGCAAGTAGTGTGTATCTTTATACAGATCCTTACCATGAAGCGCTTTTGTAAAGTAAATACTGAGAATCCCACATGAGGGGTGGACTAGTCTAAAACCTGTCAAATCAGATTTTTACTGCTACTGTAAGTGATAGCAACATAGGAGAAAAGTACTGGACTATAAAACGCTCCTAGCCGTAAAACACACCTAGGTTTAGAGGCCAAAACCAGGAAAAAGGATGTAACTAAACCTGGTAAGTCTATGGTGCAGGGGTGTCTTGGGGATGTTCTCCCCGCAATTATTATGTCCCTCTTGCACCTTTTGTAGCCCTCTTGTACCTCTTGTGCCCCCCTTATGCCTCCCAGGATCCACCACTGTCCCTCTTGTATCCTACGATGCCCCTCATGTGTCTCCCGCTGCCCCCCTTGTTTCCTCCTCCACTCCCATTTGTGTCCTTCTGGGCCTTCTATTGTTTCCCTTGTGTCATCGAAGCAAGTCAATTTGGCGCATGGTCTGTTATTATTTCTATGGCCGGGCAGTAGAGGCCTGCGCGGGTCCACTTTTTCATACCCGCACCCAACCCGCACCCGCTACCCGACCCGCGACCCGCCTTCTGGTGAATTTGATACCCGCAAACCGACTCGCACCCGCAGAACCGCTACCCGCACCCGACCCGCGACCCGCAGGCCCGCTACCCGACCCGCTACCCGCTTTTTTACATTTTCTTCTAAAGTGCACATTTAAAGTAACATTGGGGAGCTGTAAAGTTAATAAAACCTATTTTTATACACAAACCAAAGCTAAAGAAGGTTTTTAGCTTGCTTTCACTACCCGTGACCAACAACCACACCCGCAGACTGCTACCCGCAACCCTACCCGCAACTCGCTACCCGCACCCGACCCTCACCCGCAGCTTAAATCAATTCGGGTACCCGAACCCGACCCGCATTTCGGGTTACCCGCAGGTACCCGACCCGCTGCAGTTCTCTACCGTGCAACAGTGTAATTCAGGTGCCAGCGATCACTAGACCCCAAGTACTACTCCCTCTGAGTTGCTACGTCTCGGAGAGGGAATAGTAATTAACGCCGCTCGCAATTGGTAGGAGGTTGAGCAGTCATTCTGTTCACCCTGTCCCAAAATAATGGGCGGGGAAACTCCATGTACACCTCTTCTGTACGTGTACATGGCAAACATTTTGGCACAGGGTGAGCCGAATGACAGCTCACCCTGCTGCCATGCAGATTCTGGGCGTCATTAATTACTAGTCATCCTCCAAGTCATAAAAACTTGGAGGAGGAAGTCATGTGGGATCCAGTCAATCGCCAGATCCATGAATTACCCATGCGTGGGATGTGGACTATAGCATTACTGCTATTGCAGTGCCAAGTTTCAGTGCTACATGGTGCGTGCCAGGCGCCAAAAAGCCCTACTTCGCCACTGTATCCCTCTGTGTTCCTTGTTTGTCTCGTGTCCTCCTCCATGCCCCTTTTTGCCCCGCTGTGTTCTCTGTTTGTCTCCTGTGTCTTCCTCTGTGCCTCTTTGTGTCCTCTGTTTTTCCTCCTGTGTCCTCTCTTTGTCCCTCTGTCCGTTTATTCTCCTGTGTTCTCTGTTTGTCCTCATGTCCTCCGTTTGTTCCCATGTCCTCTGTTTGTCCCCCTATGCCCTCTCTTTGTCCTTGTGCCCTGTGTTTGTCCCCCTGTGTTCTGTTTGTTCTTCTGTGCCCTCTGTGTGCCCTGTTTTTCCTCCCATGTCCTCTCTTTGTCCCCGTGCCCTCTCTTTGTCTCTCTGTGTCCTCCGTTTGTCCACCTGTGTCCTATCTTTGGCCCCAGGTGTCCTTCATTTGTCCCCCTGTCCTTTGTTTGTCTCTCTGTGCCATCTTTGCCCCCTCCACTCCCCTCATGCAAAGTAATTAGCAGTGGGTCGCATCACTCACATGATGGGGCCCGCAGTGATCTGCTGCATCTCCTCTCCCTCACTCTACCTCTAGTGTCGGTCGCGTGTAACAGCACGATCAGCAGAAGCCGGCACTAGGGGAAGAGTGAGGAAGCGGAGATGCTGCTGATTACCGCATGCGCCGTCAGATCAGGTGAGAGATGCATGCTAATTACTTTGATTGGGATGAAGCAGTGGATTGAAGGACACAGGGGAGTGAAGCAGGACACAGAACAATACAGGGAGGCCCCAACTTTGCGGCAGGTTGGCAGTTTGTATCAGTGTGCATTCATAATTCAGAGACTCCCTGTTTTTGGACTATAAGATGCAGTGACTTTTACTCCCCAACTTTGGGGGGAAAAACGTGCATCTTATAGTCCGAAAAATACAGTAAGTTATAGTGCATTTTATTGATATATTTCTTTAGGGGAGCTGGATTGTGCTAGCAGCAGCACTGTGGAATGGGATGTTCCTCAATAAATCCCAACTTTTTGATATTCCAAATAGATATTGATACACAATGCACTGTATACAATTAAATTATTATTTTTTTCTTCATTTGATAAATACATTTGTAATAAATTGGCAAATGTTTTTTATTGTGTAATTTAAAAACAAGAACATGTAAGAATATGTTATTAAAAAAAATATATATCAGAGCAAAATTATGCAAAAATCATCAATGCAAAATTATGCAAAAACTATGCAGTTTCAAATTTAGTGTCAATTCAGTATGCATGCAGTGTTTTTTTATTGTTAACTGCATATAGTATACCATTAACAAAACCCCCTTGAAGAAGACGACCATTTGTTTGCAGAAATGCACGTGAAGTGCAAGTCATTGCTGTAGTCACTGCCGCAGTCTCCTCCTATCAGGTGATGTAATACAGTACATGGATTGCTTATAATTTGTCAAGAACTCTGCCCTAGTTCACCTGCTGATGGCAGTATGTGTCTGACTTTCTTTGTTCTCCCACCAATTACTAACAGGCAGCTCTGCCTCTTATTATTGTTATTCCAGACCTAGCCTGCGGATGGCATATGGAGCCACTTCTCTGTTCCATCAGCTGAGGCCATCATCCTCCTGCCAGTTGTACAATCAGTTGCAGGTGGCCATAATGAATACTCTGGCTTTCAGCAAATGCCAGCACTTCTGTATCCTTTTCCCTGAGGAGCTGCCTGGCCTCTCCTGTTTCTCACCTTCTGTTACCTGTTCACTGATCTCCTGCCTGAACGCTGATCTGTAATTATCAGAACTCTTGCTTGTTTTCGATTATGTGTTGGCCCTTCTTTTTCAAGACCTCTGCAATTTGCCCTGGCATGCTGCCAGTGGCGTAGCTAGATACCATGGGGCCCCATAGCAAAACTTTCATGGGGCCCTCAGATGTAGGCACTCTTAAGCAATGCCACCTGCCCCTACCCTATGGATATAAGTTAATTAGGTAATTTACATTCTTATGCAAACAACACTGATAGATCATGGGCAATGAGACAAAGTTTGATGGTGGAGGAACACAAGAAAGTTAGTAGTGAATAAATTAAGTACCACCTGGGCCCTCTGATCTCCAGGGCCCCATAGCACCTGCTATGGCTGCTATGACTATTGCTACGCCCCTGCATGCTGCAATCAACCTCTGGGCTAAATCCTGGCTGTTGGCAACCCAATATTTCATAATACATGTTTGGAGTTGAAATCAGGATTTGTGGGGTTTCTTTTATTTTCCAACTGCCTCTTAAAGGATGGTAACAAGTTTTCAATTGGATTAAGGTCTGGGGAGTTTCCTGGTCTTGGGCCTAAAATGTCAATTTTTTTTTTCTCCAAGCCACTTAGTTATTACTTTGGACTTATGGCAAGGTTCTCCATTGTGCTGGAAAAGGCATTTCTCTTCACAAAATTGTTCTTGGGTGATTGGAAGAAGTTGCTGTTAGATGAGTTTTTGGTATCGTTCTTTATTCATGGCTGTGTTCTCAGGCAAAATTGTGAGTAAACCCCACTCCCTTGGTTGAGACGTAGCCCCACACATGAATAGTCTCAGGATGCTTTGCTTTTGGCATGAAATAGGATTGATGGTAGCACTCCAGTTTTCTCCTCCTAACAATCATTTTCCCAGATGCCCTAAACATTCATAAATGGAATCCATCAGAGAAAATTACTTTACCCCAGTCCCCAGCACTCCAACCCCTGTACTGTTTGCCAAACATTAGACTGTCCCTGATGTTTTTCTTGAACAGAAGTGGCTTTTTTGCTGCCTTTCTTGACACCAGGCCATCCTCCAATAGTCTTTTGTATTCACAACAAGAAAAAAATATGTGCATCAAACCAAGTAGAATGCGTGGTAGTCATCCCTGAGCTGCAACCAGCTTGGCGTGGCTCATGCTTCACTCCCTTTTCTGTGTGTTTGCTCCCAGGTTGTGCTCATTTGGCAGCATGTGAATGACACACACGGACGCAATGTGTTAAAAGGTAGGTCTATCCTTTGGGAGACGGGTGTGGATGGCTTCCCCTGGCATTGGCCATGCTTGGGGGGGGGCGCCTGCGCTTCTTACCCCCCCCCCCCCCTCCCCGGGGTACAGCTGCAGGGTCTCTGAGCAGTGAGAGGGCTTGGAGTTCTGTGCATGCTGCGCATGGGGGGCCTCCACGTGGCACCCCGGTAAGGTGCTAAATGTTGCACCGACTAATCCCCACTGGGCATAGTTTTGCGGTGTAATTAGTTAAAAGACCCTGCATATTCTGGAATGCAAAAGCAAATGCAAATTTGCATGAGCAATGTCTCTTGATTAAGCCAATTAGGCCAAGTTTGCAAAGCCATATATATCATTGGTCTACCTGGTTTGATGCACACACTTTTCTCTTGTTGTGAATGCGCTTCATCCATTCCTGAGCAAGCTTTGCACTGGTGGCACATGATCCCGCAGTTGAATATTTTTTAGGAGATGGTCTTGGCACTTGTTTGACTTTTTTGGGCACCCTGAAGCCTTCTTTATAACAATTGAGCCTCTATTCTTCTTGAAGTTCTTGGTGATCCAATAAATGGTTGATTTAGGTCCAATATTAGAAGCAGCAATATCCTTGTCTGTAAAGCCCTTTTAATGCAATGCAATGTTGACTGCACATGTTTCCTTGCAGGTAACCATGGTTAACGTAGGAAGAACAATGATTTCATGCATCACCCTCTTTTTAGAACACCCAGTCTGCTATTCTAACTCAATCAGCATGATAGAATTATAGAACTCGTAGGAGGCGCCCGGTAGAACAAAATAAGTATATTCACTCTATATGGTAGATACAGCATTTGATAAATACAATGGTGTGGCCTTACCTTCTAGATGTCCCTTTTCGGGAAGTATACAAATGGGAATTTATTCTTGTGTAATTCAATTTTATTTTGCACAGGACAACACGTTTGACGGTCAGAGGTCTCTGGTCAGGTCAGTGATAGTGCCTCTGTTCAATGACAGCTGAATATCTGGGCGCCATGACCTGTATACCAGATGATTTTGTGAAAATGTTAGCAAATAGCAAGTTCTAAAATGCCCTTTGTTCACTGCAAAAACAAGCTCGGCCCAAATGCAAGACTATCACAAATGCTAATCAAGCTTTTGAATTAATCAGTACAGCATCACTCTAATTGCCAGAGACATTCAGCACTAACCTAAAGTACCACTTAGAGAATTCTGGAAAAAAATGTTACCACTGATTAGTTGTGAAGAACAAAATAAAGATATTGTGAATTATGAATCTTTAGTATGCTGTTTAAGGGCTGGTTTCCACTACACACAGATTGGATGCAGAAAAACTGACTCCAATGAATGTCTATGGACCTGTTTCCACTTAACGCAATTTTTCTGATACAGATTTTCCTATAGGCATTCATTGGAGTCATTCTGCATCCAATCTGCATGTAGTGGAAAAAGGCCTTAAGGGAACTTTTTACTCTTGAACCCCAGATTTTTTTTGAGAAGCTTTTTGCAACAAGTATTATCGCAACATGCACAGCACCAGTACCCCAAAAGAGGCCAAAAAAAGGGATAGCACCACTGAGTATTTGTTCACACTCCTCAGCTTGCCGGTGACTAATTCCTCTGGGGCTAAGTATCTTGCTCATAACTATTGCTGGTGCATTTTGAACCTTACACTAGATGCAAACTTGTCTATTCATGCTGTTTCATCTCATGGTACACTAGTTTATGGCAGTTTATATTTATTATCAGTATGCACATATAATAATATTTTTTTTTTTTTTTCTTGCTGGGTTACTTATCTCTTTATCTATATCTTTATCGCTATATAGAGAAGCACTCTAACAAACTATACCATAGTGTTCACTTTGCAATATCTTAGAACCCGGGTTCTATGACCATAGCAGGATCCTAAAGGAACTGCATGACCAGATATATCACCATATAGAATATGAGTATTCAGTGTCCTTAAAGTGAATGGGAACCGCATTTAAAAAAATGAGACAGATACTTACCCAAGGAGAGGGAAGGCTCTGGGTCGTATAGAGCCTTCCCGCTCCTCTACTGGTCCCCGTTGCTGGCTCACCCGGTAACAGTATTTGACTAAATTAGTCAAATACTGCTTTACCCGGCTGAAGGAGGCTTCAGAAGTCTTCAGGGAGCCCGAGTGCTCCTGAAGAAGGGCGGCCCTGTACTGCGCCTGCGCAAGCATGCTCTCTTGCACGCTCACGCCTATGCAGTATGGAGCCGCACGTCTCCGGGAGGACACGGCTCCCGAAGACTACCAAATACCCTTTCGGCGGGGGATTAAAATGGGGGGGAGCCAGCACAGGATAGAGGGCACCGAGAGAGAAGACGGAAGGCTCTATACAACCCAGAGCCTTCCCTCTCCTTAGGTAAGTATTTGCTTCATTTTTTTTTTAAATGCGGTTCCCATTCACTTTAAAGGACATCTGAGGTGAAAATAAACTCATGAGAAAAACAATTGTATCTATCCCCCTTCTCCTTAAAATGCTCTTTTTTAGATATCCCACAGTTTTAATTTATATTTAAATCTAGTTTTTAAGTTTTTACAGTTTCATTGTCTCTGTTCAATGACACCTTCATTGAAGTATGCCAGAGCTCAAATCTATGAATGATTTACTCTTTGTATCTCTTTTCTAATTTTTAGAAGTCATTTACTGACTAACTGTAATTACTTATCAGCGAGGGTTATGCTATAGTCTGACCCAGTCCGACCCAGACAGAAACTGTCACTTGCATACCTGATGTTTAACTCTTTGAGGCAGAGAAAGGAAAAAAAGGAACACAGCCTAGTTATTTGTGTGCTTGACACTGTACATACACATGTTTATCTTATCATGTGACATGTCACCTCGGTTGTCCTTTAATTACTGCAGCATGCACTTTTTATATGCAAATATATGTTATTATACAGGCAGGTGGTTATAATATGCTTTTTTTGTGTTTTAACATATTGTGTATACTATTGTTATTTATGGATAAGTAATAAAGCTTTTTTGACTTTTTCAACTTATAATCAATGGTACTATACCTTTGTTGAACCTCTTTGGGGTACTGGTGTTGTGCATGTATTGTTGAGATCGTAAATGATTTAATTCAGGTTGGGCAGATCCACTGCCTTCAAGTATTATCACAACACTATTTTTGCTTTTTTGGCATGTCTAAAAATGTAATTTTTCTTTGAAACTACAAATGAATTTTATAATGACACAGTTTAGCACTTTCATATCTTTCTAACTCGAGGGTGGTTCATCCAAGATAAACAGAACCTGTAACTGGCCACTTTGTCCACAGCTAAGCAAATAATTTGCAGATGCAACCTGATTGATCAATGCCTTAAAGAGACTCAGAGACAAATAAAATAATAGATTTATATATACCTGGGGCTTCCTCCAGTCCCAACTGCATGGATCGCTCTCACGTTGCTGTCCTCATCCATCCCTATCGGCAGTACCGGGTCCCGTCTGTGGGAGAACGCGGAAAAGCCGCCGCATGTGCTGCTGAGGAGGCGGCTGATTCCGTGTCCAATGCAGCGGTTTGCACACGGAGACGTGCGTCTGGTAACAGGGCAGAACGCGGAAAAGCCGCCGCATGTAACAACAGTAAGGCGGCTGGTTCCGCGTCCAGCGTGGTGGTTTGCACGCGGCAGCGTGTGTCTGGTGTGGCTGAGTCTGTTAGTGCACACGGGCTTAGGAATACGCGCGTGCGCGCTGAGAGGCAGAACTCTTATGCTGGGCAAGGAGAGGTCAGCTGATCACTCCGATCAGCTGACTCCAGAGCAGCTTACTATTGGTTGATCAATTAGGGGTGGTGCCGGAGAGCACTACTCCATATATAGTTACTGCTAGCCAGTCTCAAGTTGTCTGCCGTTGCGAACACTACGTGGAAGCACTCAGACCTTAGTCAGATCAACAGTGTGTTTGAACCAGGTGGACCTGGGAATTCACACTGAGCCAGATTACTTGTACTGTTATTCTGTTTATGCTTAGACTAGTTCCAGGGTGTAGAGACCACGGACCTCACACCCAGACTAGGGAACTTATGTTATCTATCTGTTATACTTCAGACTAGTTCCAGGGTGTAGAGACCACGGACCTCACACCCTTTTAGGGAACTTGTGTTATCTATCTGTTATACTTCAGACTAGTTCCAGGGTGTAGAGACCAAGGACCTCACACCCAGACTAGGCATTGTTGATATCTGTTATGACTTTCTGCTTTCTTAACTATCCCTTTGATCTCTGATTCGGTACCTCGCATATATGATATTCCATTGCCAGACCCTGCTTGCCTTGGATACCGAATCAGCCTTCTGTCTTTGTACTTTATCTGTCTGTGTGTTGCCGACCAGGCGTGCCCGACCTCGAGAGCTATCTCTCCTCTTAAGAGATAGTCTCCAGATCAGATAGTGACATCCACCTTCAGGTGTCACTCACTCTCTGGTCCTTCCTATCTCCAGCCTGACTCCACCCCTTGGAGAGTCTCAGGCTGCTGGAAGGTTCCTGTGTCCTCAATAGCAGTATTCCTTTACTGCCTATGGTCACCTGCTCAGCAGGTGCATTACTCAAAGTACTACTGTTACTCCAAACACTCACATACCTATAGGTGTCCAGAGGTTAGCAATATATCTGTATTATTGGTGATTCTGCAGATCATCAATAATCAGGTATATATCTGCATTCTTGGTGATACTGCAGATCACCAATAATCAGATTCTCTCTGCGTGCTGACACCAATCGTTACAGAACGGCAGACCAAACCCAAATGGACGCACTGTATAGTCATGTTGAAGTCCTGACCGCCGTGGTAAACAATCTTTCCGGGGCAGGTTTGAACCAACAGACCCAGATCAACCAGCTATTTGGGTCTATTCAGGAACTTCAATCAGCTATAAACTCAGTGTGATCTCCTCCTAGCCTAGACATACGTATGCCTGTACCTGAAAAGTTTTCTGGCCATAGATCTGACTTTCAGAATTTTAGAGATAGAGTGTTATCATACTTTGAGTTAAGGCCTAATTCGTCAGGAACCATGGCCCAGAGAGTAACCTTTATTAAGACCTTGTTGTCAGGGGATTCCCAGACTTGGGCATATAACCTCCAGACAGGGCATCCGGCCCTAACTTCGGTGGAAGAATTCTTTAAAGTTATGGCTATAATTTATGATGATCCAGACATTGCCTCTACCGCTGAGCGGAAGCTCAAGACACTGCGGCAGGGCAAGGGTCCGGTAGAGAACTATGCTGCAGAGTTCCGGAAATGGGCTGTGTCAGCTAGATGGGAGTCATTCGCTCTGCTAGACTGCTTTTTGTCAGGCTTGTCAGACGCAGTTTCTGATCTTATGCTGGGTCATCCTGAGCCGAAGTCTATTGATGAGGCCATTTCATCGGCCATCAGGATTGACCGGTGCTTACGTTATCAAAGACAGACTCGGAGTAGGAACGATATGAGATTAGTTTCCTACGCCGCGCCTCAACCTGATTCATCTCCACCCGCTTCACCCCCACCAGAACCAATGCAGATCGGGCACTTGAAATTGTTCCAGGTAGAGCAGAAGCGCAGGGAAACAGAGCAGCTCTGTTTATACTGTGCAGAGGTGGGTCATATAGTGCAGAGTTGTCCCAGGCAGTCTTTGCCTCCAGACGATAAACCTTTGCTTCTCCTTTGTACTATACCTTGGAAGGATAAGACAGAGATCACTGAAGCCTTCATTGATTCTGGCTCAGCAGCCAATTTCATGGATTATGAATTTGCTAGGAAATTGGGGATTCCGATCTCCCCATTAAAACAACAGATTCAAGTCACTGCAGTGGATGATTCCCCTCTGCAGAGTAACCAACCTTTGTCTCAGACCCCAGTGTTAAGGGTCACAATAGGGGTGTTACATAAAGAGAGTTTACAATTCCTGGTGATACGAATGACAACCTCCACAATCATTCTTGGCATGCCATGGTTACAACTTCACTCGCCTCAGATCAATTGGGCTACAGGTCAGCTAACGCGCTGGTCTACCCGTTGTTATCATCATTGTCTAGCGAAGGAAACCTTAGGAAAAACCAAGATTCACATGGAGGGTTTGCCAGATCGGTATTCAGAATTTGTTTTGTCCCAAGTCAGCAGATAAACTTCCTCCACACCGTCCTTTCGATTGCCCCATTGATCTCAGGTCTGGTTGTATGCCCCCTAGAGGTCATCTCTATAATTTATCTGGGCCAGAGAAATTAGCCATGCAAGAATACATCCGAGAGAACTTAGCTAAAGGTTTTATCTGCCCTTCTCGGTCCCCGGCAGGGGCAGGGTTCTTTTTTGTAAAAAAAAAAAAAGATGGAGGCCTCCGTCCATGCATTGATTATCGGGGCTTAAATAAAATTACAGTAAAAAATCGCTATCCTTTGCCTTTAATAGACGATTTATTTACTCAAGCCATCAATGCTAAGATTTTCTCGAAACTGGATTTACGGGGTGCTTACAACCTTGTGCGGATCAGGGACGGTGATGAATGGAAGACGGCCTTTAACACGCCCGACGGGCACTATGAGTACCTGGTGATGCCCTTCAGGTTGTGTAATGCCCCGGCCGTCTTTCAAGAGCTGATTAATGAAGTCTTTAGAGAAGTATTGGGCAGATTTGTCTTGGTATATTTAGACGATATACTAATCTTCTCGTCCAACCTCTCTGAGCACAGAAAGCAAGTTAAGTTTGTGTTACGGAAGTTGAGACAAAATATGCTGTACGCTAAACTGGAGAAATGCATTTTCGAGGTGACCTCTGTTGCCTTTCTGGGGTACATAATTTCAACCTCTGGCCTCTCTATGGACCCTGGAAAAGTTTCAGCTGTTTTGGAGTGGCCCCAACCTGTGGGACTGAAGGCTCTCCAGAGGTTCCTGGGGTTCGCCAACTACTATAGGAGGTTCATAAAGGGGTACTCTATGGTGATCTCACCTCTCACCAGTCTCACAAAGAAAGGGGCAGATACTCATCATTGGTCCCCTGAGGCCCATGCTGCTTTCTCCACTCTGAAGAAATTGTTCTGTACTGCACCCATTTTGAGACATGTCAACACCACCTTCCCCTTTATTGTGGAGGTAGATGCCTCAGAGGTAGGGGTAGGGGCTGTGCTGTCTCAGCGTTCTGGGTTGCAGGGAAAATTACACCCCTGTGCCTATTTTTCACGTAGGTTTTCACCCGCAGAGAAGAACTACGATATAGGCAATAGGGAAATTCTAGCCATTAAGTTGGCCTTCGAGGAATGGCGACATTGGCTAGAGGGTGCAGAACATACCATTACTGTCTATACTGACCACAAGAATTTGGAGTACATTGAGGGCGCTAAGAGACTTAGCCCCCGACAGGCCCGGTGGTCATTATTTTTCTCGAGATTCAGATTTGTAATCACGTATACCCCTGGTAGTAAGAACATCAAAGCTGATGCCTTGTCCAGATGTTTTGAGCCCGAGACAGCACAGCCCTCAGACCCAGAAACCATTCTTCCTCAGAAAGTGGTTCTGGCCGCCACTGAGACCTGGAGGGACTGGACAGAAACGTTGGGTCCGTTCCAACAGGATGTACCAGAGGGGAAGCCTGAAGGGGTCATGTTTGTACTATTGCCTTTTCGTCTACAAATACTGCAGTTGTTCCATTCCCACAAGAATGCTGGGCATCCCAGGGCCACCAGAACTCCGGACCTCTTTGCGAGATGTGCCTGGTGGCCGTCATTGGCAACTGACTGCAAAGAGTATGTAAGAGAATGTGCAGTGTGTGCTAGGAGCAAACCCTCCCGTCAGGCACCTGTTGGGACATTGCAACCATTGCCAGTCCCGAGTGAGCCATGGACCCATCTGTCCATGGATTTTGTGGGCGAACTCCCCAGGTCTGAGGGCATGATGGTCATTTGGGTGGTAGTCGATCGATTCAGCAAGATGACCCATTTTGTCCCCCTGAAAGGACTCCCCTCAGCCCAGGAGTTGGCCGATCTCTTCATCCAACATATTTTCCGGCTGCATGGTATTCCGGAAAATATAGTGTCAGATCGGGGAGTGAAATTTGTTTCTAAGTTTTGGAGGGCATTCTGCCATCAGTTAGACATGGAGCTATCTTTTTCAGCAGGCTACCACCCACAGACCAATGGCCAGACCGAGAGAACCAATCAGTCTCTGGAACAGTTTCTGAGGTGTTATGTGGCAGATGTTCAAACCGACTGGGTCAAATTCCTGCCATTTGCAGAATTTGCACACAACAATTTAAAAAGCTCCTCCTCAGGTTTTTCCCCATTTCAGGTGGTGACAGGAAGGTCACCTAAGTTCACCCCATTACCAGTGGCTGCCACTCCGTTTCCAGCCCTGGAGGATTGGCAGAATTCCTTAAAGCAGATTTGGGGAATGGTAGAAAGAAATTTGAGGAGGCCTTTTCAGAGTCAGAAGAAACAGGCTGATAAGAGACGTTCCATAGAGTGGGAATACCTTCCAGGAGACTTGGTCTGGGTGTCCACACGACATTTGGCTCTGAAGCAATTGTCTCCCAAGTTAGGTCCCAGATTTGTGGGTCCGTTTCCAGTGACCAGGAAAATTAATGATGTCACTTATGCCATTGATCTCCCTACCAGCATGCGAGGTGTGAGATCATTCCATGTGTCCTTGCTCAAGCCGGCAGTGCATGTGGATTCCGCTCCCCCCCCCCCCCCCCCTGTGTTGATTGATGACCAACCTGAGTATGAAATTGAGAAGATTCTTGACTTCCGGCTTGTGCAGAACTCCGTGCAGTATTTAGTGCACTGGAAGGGGTATGGCATTGAGAAGAGAACTTGGGTGCCAGAATGTCGCATGCACGCAAAGGAGTTGAAAAGGCAGTTCCACAACTTGCATCCTGAAAAGCCGGGCAGGAGATGCCCGGAGTCCACTCCTCGGGGGGGGGGTACTGTGAGAGAATGCGGAAAAGCCGCCGCGTGTGCTGCTGAGGAGGCGGCTGATTCCGCGTCCAACGCGACGGTTTGCACGCGGAGACGTGCGTCTGGTAACAGGGCAGAACGCGGAAAAGCCGCCGCATGTAACAACAGTAAGGCGGCTGGTTCCGCGTCCAGCGCGGCAGTTTGCATGCGGCAGTGTGTGTCTGGTGTGGCTGAGTCTGTTAGTGCACACGGGCTTAGGAATACGCGCGCGCGCTGAGAGGCAGAACTCTTATACTGGGCAAGGAGAGGTCAGCTGATCACGCCGATCAGCTGACTCCAGAGCAGCTTACTATTGGTTGATCAATTAGGGGTGGTGCCGGAGAGCACTACTCCATATATAGTTACTGCTAGCCAGTCTCAAGTTGTCTGCCGTTGCAAACACTACGTGGAAGCACTCAGACCTTAGTCAGATCAACAGTGTGTTTAAACCAGGTGGACCTGAGAATTCACACTGTGCCAGATTACTTGTACTGTTATTCTGTTTATGCTTAGACTAGTTCCAGGGTGTAGAGACCACGGACCTCACACCCAGACTAGGGAACTTGTGTTATCTATCTGTTATACTTCAGACTAGTTCCAGGGTGTAGAGACCACGGACCTCACACCCAGACTAGGGAACTTGTGTTATCTATCTGTTATACTTCAGACTAGTTCCAGGGTGTAGAGACCAAGGACCTCACGCCCAGACTAGGGAACTTGCGTTATCTATCTGTTATTCTTCAGACTAGTTCCAGGGTGTAGAGACCAAGGACCTCACACCCAGACTAGGCATTGTTGATATCTGTTATGACTTTCTGCTTTCTTGACTATCCCTTTGATCTCTGATTCGGTACCTCGCATATCTGATATTCCGTTGCCAGACCCTGCTTGCCTTGGATACCGAATCAGCCTTCTGTCTTTGTACTTTATCTGTCCGTGTGTTGCCGACCAGGCGTGCCCGGCCTCGAGAGCTATCTCTCCTCTTAAGAGATAGTCTCCTGATCAAATAGTGACATCCACCTTCAGGTGTCACTCACTCTCTGGTCCTTCCTATCTCCAGCCTGACTCCACCCCTTGGAGAGTCTCAGGCTGCTGTAAGGTTCCTGTGTCCTCAAGAGCAGTATTCCTTTACTGCCTATGGTCACCTGCTCAGCAGGTGCATTACTCAAAGTACTACTGTTACACCAAACACTCACATACCTATAGGTGTCCAGAGGTTAGCAATATATCTGTATTATCGGTGATTCTGCAGATCATCAATAATCAGGTATATATCTGCATTCTTGGTGATACTGCAGATCACCAATAATCAGATTCTCTCTGCGTGCTGACACCAATCGTTACACCGTCACTTCGGCCGGTCAGGGCCAGTCAACGCAAACGCAGTGCGCTCCCTTCGTACTGTGCAGGCGCGTGCGTAAGGCAGGCGCCAGAGAGACAGAGGGAATCACAGTTACAAGTCCCGGTGATAGAGACGGCTGAGGACTGCAACGTGGGATCGATCCATACAGATGGGGCTGGAGGAAGCCCCAGGTATGTATAAATCTATTATTTTAAATTGTCTCTGAGTCTCTTTAACTGTAAACAAGATGGTCAATAAGAGGTTTTGTTTACCCTTGAAAGCCCACAACTAGAGTGAAAAGACCCCAATAACTCCATCATGACCACTACTAAAATTAAAGCAATTTCATAGGCATTACACTTGACACCACTAAGGAGTCCATGGAACTCACTAGTGATGAATATAAATAGTGCTATCAAACTTAATTTAGGTGTGGGTGATGGGTTGGGGGGGACCTAGGACCAAGGCGAAGGACTTGTGACACGGACCTTGGAAGTTAAAGATGATTCTTGGCAGTGTGGTGGATCTGTGAGTATAAGAACCATGCACAGGTCTCCATGCTCCAGAGGGAACACATGCTGCATCACATATGTCATGCCTACTAGGGCAGCGGGGGGGGGGGGGGGGGGGGGGCAGCCGTTGCTGAACAGCTCTGCCTATGGTGGGGTGCGCTTGGGGGGAGGTGTTTACATTTGTGCATAGAGGGGACATACGCCGCTCCACATCCATCACATGTACGGTGGGTAGTAAGCATCCAGCACATTTATAAACTCATACTTGTTCCTACACAGGATCATTAAAGGGGCACTATAGCAAAAATTACAGCTTTGTGATAACCCTTTTAGTCTTTAATAGTATAAAGAGCATTAGATTGTTGGCAGATTTTTTTTTAAATGGACAGTATGAATGGGGAGCAGGTGTGTTAAATTTTGTGTTATTGCTCTCGTACTCATAATAGTCACTGGAAATTCAACATGGCACCTCATGGCAGAAAAAAAAAAAAAAAAAAAAAGAATTATTGCTCTATTTAGAAATGACCTAGGCTGTAAGAAGATTGCCAACACCCTGCAACATAGCTGCAGCATGGTGGCCAAGCCCATACAATGGTTTAATAGGAAAGGTTCCACGCAAAACAAGCGTCTCCATGGCCAGAGAAGCTGAGTTGCACATGCTCAGCATCATATCCATAGGTCTTCTTTTGCAAATAGACATATGAGAGCTGGTAGCATTGCTGCAGAGGTTGAAGTGGAGTGTGGTCAGCCTGTCAGTGCACAGTCAATACGCCGCACATTGGATCAAATTGCTTTGCATGGCTGTCGTCCCAGAAGGAAGCCTCATCTAAAGATGATGCACAAAAAAGTTGGCAAACAGTTGTTGAAGACAAGCAGACTGAATACATGGATTACAGGAACCATGTCCTGTGGTCTGATGAGACCAAAATACACTTATTTGGTTCAGATGATGTCTTAACCAATGCATGTGTGGCAGCAATCAGATGAGAAGTACAAAGACGAGTGTGTCTTGCCCACAGTCCACCATGCTTATTGGAGTGTTAAAGTTAGGGGGACTAAAGCACTGGGGAACTAAAGATCAACGAAAGAATCATGAATGCCAACATGTACTGTGACATAGTCATGCTGAGCATGACCCCCTCCTTGTGGGAAACTGAGCATCAGGGCCCAAACACACTTCTAAGGTAACCACTGCCTTGCTAAAGGAACTGAATTTATAGATGCATCTGTGGCACATCCTCAAACAGAAGGTGGAGGCAGTGGCATAGCTAGAGACTATGGGGCCCCATAGCAAATATTTCATGGGGCCTTCAGGTCTAGGCACTCTTGCGTAATACCACCTGCACCTACCTACAAGGTCAGAGGGTAAAGAAACAAATTAAAGTTGATACTGAACACATCAAGTACCACCTGGGCCCCCTCTTCTCCAGGGCCCCATACCAGCTGCTATGGCTGCTATGGCTATTGCTATGCCCCTGGGTGGAGGGGTGTAAG
The DNA here is from genome assembly GCF_040937935.1 of Hyperolius riggenbachi. Classification (NCBI taxonomy): domain Eukaryota; kingdom Metazoa; phylum Chordata; class Amphibia; order Anura; family Hyperoliidae; genus Hyperolius; species Hyperolius riggenbachi. Next base: position 448,866,271 of record NC_090648.1, read on the forward strand.
GTCTGTAACATTCACCAGCTTCATGATGTCGTCATGGAGGAGTGGAGTGTCACAGGAGCGGTTCCCGTAGCGACGCTTATGCATCATTACCAGGGGAACCGCACTCATGGTTCTTCATTTCCTGTGGCTGGTTCTGATCTGAGGTCTAGCGCTAGCGAGTGGGACCCGACCAGGCGGGACTGTTGTGCTAGCTGTAGCAGGGACTGTGGCGGTGGAGGAGGGGGTAACCGAGTGGCAAGAAGGTAATCGACTCAAGAAGGTAATTGAGCGGCAGCCCAGAAGGAGGAGGGGGGGCAGGAGAGGCTGGCTACCTATACTGGGGGAACCTACCTGGCTAACCAATGTGAGTTTTACATGGGATCCAAGCACTCTTTTGATATGGAGCCCCAAAACCTATCCGGGACAGCTGCAGTGTCAGAGAGGTGTATTTACAATACAGTAGTTTAAATAGTTTGTTAAGGATTACCACTATGCAATGCACAAATAGAGGTGTTCATTATCAGCATAGCACAAATGTAAACATAATAAAATGGATGAAGAAGTATCCCTCTGGTCCAGGGGCCCAGTGCGGTCGCAACCTATGCATCTCCTATTGCTATACCACTGGAAATGGCACTTAAAGTAAACCTAAAGTCATTACAAAATAGTTTAACTTACCTAAGGCTTCTACCTGCCCCCTGCTGCCACCTTGTGCCTTCGCTGTGACAAACCTATCCTCCGGTTCCCCCGCAGTGACTGTTTCGTTTTCTGGGACTGAGCCAGTTGATGGCCACTGTGCCAGTGCGGCTCTGGCTGCCTGCATCCTAGATCACACTCCCGCTGCCGGGAGCATCCTGCACATGCGCGGTAGGATAAAATATCTTACTGCGCATGCTGGGAGCATGATCGAGGGCGTACGCAGCCAGGGCCACGCTGGCGCACTGGCCATCAACTGCCTAAGTCGCAGAAAATGAAACTGAATTGCTACGGGGGACCAGAGGATCAGTTTGACCCGACGCGGGCACAGGGTGGCTGCAGGGGGCCAGTAGAGGCCCCAGGTAAGTTAGACACGTGACATGATGAGATAGACATGGGTATGTACAGTGCCTAGCACACAAATAACTATGCTGTGTTCCTTTTCTTTCTTTCTCTGCCTGAAAGAGTTAAATATCAGGTATGTAAGTGGCTGACTCAGCCAGGAAGTGGCTACAGTGTGACTCACACTGATAAAAAATAACAACTATAAAACACTTTCCTAGCAGAAAATAGCTTCTGAGAGCAGGAAAGAGGTAAAAAAAGGGTCAATAGTTCATAAATTTTAACTCTGGCATACTTCAATGAATGTGTCATTGAGCAAAAATAATAAAAAAGTTAAAACTTAAAAAGTAGATTTAAACATAAAATAAAACGTGGAATTTAAAAAGTCATTTTAAGGAGAAGGAAGATGGATATGATAGTTTATTTCATTTGTTTCATCCTTTAAGGTTTCCTTTAAATATCCTCAGTTCTGTCCCATAAAAAAAATATAATAAAAATATATACAAAAATGTGAGATGTGTACTCACTTTTATGAGATAATCTAATCTAATCTAATCTATCTATCTATCTATCTATCTATCTATCTATCTATCTATCTATCTATCTATCTCTCCTTACAAAAGTGAGTATAACTCTCATATTTCTCTCTATATCTGGAGGAGGAAGAGTCAGAGTGTACTGTATTATTATTATTAGGCAAAAAAATACATAAGCATGAATGCAGAAATGTGTATCTCGCAGGCAAAGGTACTGCATCGGCTTCATGCACGATCACAAGGTTAAATATCATCCGGGTAGGCATCACGCATGTGTTAATCTTCAGTGCTGAAGCAGCGTGCATAAATTCCACTTTGACCTCCTAGTTAATCTGCATTCAGTCTGAGACGCTTTCTCCCTGACAGCAGCCTCGCTGTGTGTGTATGTGTGAGCGCGTCTCCTCTCTCCCCTTTGGCTTCTCTTTCTCCCCCCACCTCTCCCTCACCCCCCCTCACCCCCCCCCAGATCGCGGCTCTCAGAAGTGGTGTGCGGGTAGATGAGCTGTCCGGGGGGCAGGGGGGATCTGCCTGGGATTTCTTAAATCTTCCTCCTTCTCCTATGCCTGGCGGAATGCATCATTACAGCCAATGTACCTGCTAGGGGGTGGGGGACCATTCCATTCGCAACAAAGGGATTAAAAGAGAGGGGGGGACGAGAATGGAAGAGATGTGTTCACCAAAGAAGCCAAAATTTGGAAACAATGCGTTGCTCAGACTAACCACCTTCCACCACAAAATGATCGTGTGGATATTCTTGCTTCATTCTCTCATCCAATGGTAAGAGCTATCTGCTATCCTTAATTGCTGTGTAGCTTGTATGGTATATCTGATCTGTGCTAACTGCCTGTGTATAATATGTGTGGTATATATAGATATAGATAGAGATATATATATTTGTGTCTCATGCCATGTGTCACCCCTGAGATTGATTAATTGGCTGCATGTGTCGGTGTGAAGCACCTTAAATGATGGTTTACCATGGCAGGGGGGGTCTTCCCAATAAATAAATAATTAAAAGGCGCAGCACACGTACACACATCTGCAAATGGAGGCATTGATGTGATGCAGGGATACAGTCCACCCTTTGCCACACAACATGGCTGTGTGTGTGTGTGTGTGTATGTATGTGTGTGTGAGTATGTGTAGCAAGATATTCGGTTGTAATTGTGCACTCTTGATGATTGTGCATCCAGGCACAGGAGGGGGGCTTGGGGGGGAGGTTGAAAATTAGCATCCATATAGAGCATCACACACAGAAAAAAAAAAGCATAGGAACGTGTCAGATTCAGCAGCATCAGCACCAGGGACAGCGCACCATCCATCCACTTCTAGCAGGAGATAAGAGAAGGCTGTGTTTATTTTGCAGTTCATAAAACACAAAGGGGATGCTTATTCTTGTTTAACAGTTACCTGCCCTAATCAGGAGGCTGTAAAACTGCTGCTTTGCTATCTTTAAATCTGCCATGTTTCTCTTGCTCTCCCTCTACCTTTCCCAATCTGGCCAAGTGCACTGACTGTGAATCCTGCTGAGACAGCGAACACTATGGAGAAGAGTGCATTTGGCTAGCCGGGGATGAGTTGTGTTAGCTGCAATAGACTGCCAGGTCGTAATTGTGCTGATCTTGCATGCTGTTTCCTTCTTCCCCTTGGATGTGTTAATTAATGCTGCCATGAGTGTTTCCTTTTTAACCCTTTTAATAGCCCTTCCTGAAGTGGATTGGATGGTGGCTGCAATAACAACAACAAAAAAGAGTCTTGTGTAGCATACCAGCAAGCTGCCATGTTGAAATGCTCTATTAGAGAACTGATGACAGTGTTCCCAATGGTTATTCAGTAATCAGTAGTGACTGAGGATGTGTTCCTAGGTATAGGCTCTGGCCATGAAGAATCTGCTGACGTATGGAACCGATAATAACCATTCCTTTATTATCATCACGAGATTACCAGCTACGAAGCAGAGGATGCAATTTTTATTTTTAAAACAATGCATATTTTTTTTTTAATATGAACAAGAACCTAGTTCATTAACAGCACCGTGTTTTCATTTTATTTTTAGCGCTTTGTATAATGTAGCATAAATGTGTGGAGGCAGCAGCTCATTGTTTTTGATACAGGAGGTGAATTTGTCACACAGCTCAGAAGAATGGTGTATTTAATGCATTTTGTGTACGGTGGAAATTCAGAATAAGTCATCAGGCCAATTCCCCTTGCAAACTGGCAATCTAAACTCATTCAGCAATCAGCTTGGCTTAGTCCTATGCAATCCCGACAAAGGGGAATTCTATTAATTTTCCTGAGACTTTAAATGTATTTATGTGTGTGTTGTTAATGACATGCCCCATTATGATCAATGAAAGGTAGCTATCCCAGCAGACAAACACACAGACTGATGGATTCAAGCCTCATAGCGTAGGCCTATAAAGTGGGCCAGAACTCTTGCACAAGACAGAAGGAAAGCAGAGAAATGCTCCCATTATGTATCTAGAGAGTTTAACCTGTCTAATTACCCCTCATCTGTAATTTGATCCCTCAGCTGTGTCAGCTGGCTGCCTCGGCAGAGCAGCTAATTTGTAAACACAGAATGTTAAAGGACAACTGTAGTGAGAGGTACATGGATGCTGCCATATTTATTTCATTTTAAGCAATACCAGTTGCCTGGCTAGCCTGTTGATCCTCTGCCTCTAATACTTTCAGCCATAGGCCCTGAACAAGCATGCAGCAGATCAGGTGTTTCTGACATTATTGTCAGATCTGACAAGATTAGCTGCATGCTTGTTTCTGGTGCTACTCGGACACTACTGCAGCCAAATAGATGAGCAGAGTAGCCAGGCAACTGGTATTGTTTAAAAGGGAATACATATGGCAGCTTCCATATACCTCTCGCTACAGTTGTCTTTTAACCCTTTGTGTGCCTCTGTGAAAGCAGGAAGTAGACACACTGCAGATGTATTGCAAGATTTGTATCAGCTGTAACAAAGAAATGTTTTTCTTTCAAGGTTATTATGCTGTTGTGTATCTTTTAGAGGAGAGAGGAAGTTCTGAGTTCAAGTCCGCTTTAATGACGCAAATGTTTCAATGGTCCGAGTATCAATACATTTTGGTTACAGATGTCGTTTATTTTATACTAGTAGACCTAAGCCTGTATAAAAACGGGCTGTAGGTCTTTGTTCCTGGGCGCGCGTGCGCCCGCCACCCGCCGCGCACGCGCCCGCTCACCCGCCGTTGCCAGCTCACCCACCGCCGCACGCAACCGTCGCCCGCTCACCCGGCGCACATCCGGCCACCCGCTTACATGCCCGCTCGACTCCCTGGCCTCGTCCCCGGCCTCCTGTCTCTGGGTCTGTGCTGCGCACATGTGCAGTGGCCCAAAGCAAGGACAACACTACACAGAGACAGGAGGCACGGACACAGGGGTTTTATTATAGAGGATTTGCACACTGTAATGGCGTAAGTGTAAAGTGTTGTTCAGTTTTTTGCAGTCTTTGGTAAACTTTTGTACTTTTTGCTTGGTAGAGTACACAGAAGGATGAATCAGTGTGAGTGTGGGAAGACTGTGGTGCTAAACATAGAGCATGTTTCTTTAGAGTTTAAAGGGAACCTGAAGAGAAAGGGTAAGGCTGTTTCTAGCCTTTTTGTCACTCCAGGCAATAAATCCTGTCCCCTACTAGAGATGTAGCGAACGGTTCCAGGCGAACTTTGGTGGTTCGCGTTTGCCTGGAGCAGGCGAACTTTTGCGGAAGTTCGATTCGCCCCATAATGCACTATGAGGGTCAACTTTGACCCTCTGCATCACAGTCAGCAGGCACATTGTAGCCATTCAGGCTACACTAAACCCTGGAGCCCCCACCCCACCCTTATATAAGGCAGGCTCGCTGGCCATGACACTCACTCGTGTGCCTGCTGCAAATAGACAGACTAGGGAAAGCTGCTGCAGATTTTTTCTCCTAGGGAAAGATTAGTTAGGCTCTTGGCTTGCTCCTGGATGATTGTTATTGCTAAAATAGCACCCCTTAACAGCTCTTTTGAGAGCTAATGTTTTCCTGATGTCTTTTTTTTGTGTGTGTTGCTCACTGACACTGACATTATACAGCCCTATCTGTTGCAGCTGGACCTTGGTAATTGTTATTACTGTGCCAGCCAGACCCTGCCTAACTATCTATACTGGGACACCTACCTATGCCTACCTAACTACTGGGGCACCTACTTACCTATACGGGGACACCTACCTACCTACCTATACTAGGGGACATACCTATGCCTACCTACCTATACTGGGTCTCCTACCTATGCCTAGCTAACTACTGGGACACCTACTTACCTTTACAGGAACACCTACCTACCTACCTATACTAGGGGACCTACCTATGCCTTCCTACCTATACTGGGTCTCCTACCTATGCCTAGCTAACTACTGGGACACCTACCTATGCCTACCTACCTATACTGGGTCTCCTACCTATGCCTAGCTAACTACTGAGGCACCTACCTATGACTACCTACCTATACTGGGACTCCTACCTATGCCTACCTACTTATACTGGGTCTCCTACCTATGCCTAGCTAACTACTGAGGCACCTACCTATGCCTACCTACCTATACTGGGACTCCTACCTATGCCTACCTACCTATACTGGGTCTCCTACCTATGCCTAGCTAACTACTGAGGCACCTACCTATGACTACCTACCTATACTGGGACTCCTACCTATGCCTACCTACTTATACTGGGTCTCCTACCTATGCCTAGCTAACTACTGGGACACCTACTTACCTTTACAGGAACACCTACCTACCTACCTATACTAGGGGACCTACCTATGCCTTCCTACCTATACTCGGTCTCCTACCTATGCCTAGCTAACTACTGGGACACCTACCTATGCCTACCTACCTATACTGGGTCTCCTACCTATGCCTAGCTAACTACTGAGGCACCTACCTATGACTACCTACCTATACTGGGACTCCTACCTATGCCTACCTACTTATACTGGGTCTCCTACCTATGCCTAGCTAACTACTGAGGCACCTACCTATGCCTACCTACCTATACTGGGACTCCTACCTATGCCTACCTACCTATACTGGGTCTTCTACCTATGCCTAGCTAACTACTGAGGCACCTACCTATGACTACCTACCTATACTGGGACTCCTACCTATGCCTACCTACTTATACTGGGTCTCCTACCTATGCCTAGCTAACTACTGAGGCACCTACCTATGCCTACCTACCTATACTGGGACTCCTACCTATGCCTACCTACCTATACTGGGTCTCCTACCTATGCCTAGCTAACTACTGGGACACCTACCTATACCTACCTACCTATACTGGGTCTCCTACCTATGCCTAGCTAACAACTGAGGCACCTACCTATGCCTACCTACCTATACTGGGACTCCTACCTATGCCTAGCCAACTACTGGGACACCTACCTATGCCTACCTACCTATACTGGGTCTCCTACCTATGCCTAGCTAACTACTGGGACACCTACCTACGCGTACCTACCTATACTGGGTCTCCTACCTATGCCTAGCTAACTACTGAGGCACCTACCTATGCCTACCTACCTATACTGGGACTCCTACCTATGCCTACCTACATACAAGAAGATAATAAGGTCGTTGCTTCATTGTGGACAAACCAAATTTGATCAGCTGGACAGTCACTGTTGTTCTATCATTGAGCTACCACAGCCCGGCTACCATATGGGCTGGAAAACTGCCACGGCCTGCACTCTGGCCATGTTGCACCAGTCCAGCACCGCCGTCACTACGCTAACAGCTGTTTGCGGTGCGTTACACAGTGAGTTTGGTGTGTCAGTGTGGAGCAGTACTCTAATTACACTCCCTGATTGATGTATACACATGCCAGATGTTTGAAAGCACTTTAGGCCTGCAATTTAGCATTCATTGTGATTTCTGCCCTCTGCTTTGCGTCAAATCCAGATTTTCCCCTGGGACTTTTGGTGTCTATCCCACTCCGCCACCTGGGGGTCCAGGTGTTAGACCCCTTAAAAAATGTTTTCCATCACTTTTCTGGCCAGCATAATTTTTTCTATTTTTCAAAGTCCGCCTCCCCATTGAAGTCTATTGCGGTTCGCAAACTTTTACGCGAACCAAACCTTCCGTGGAAGTCCGCGAACGGGGTTCGCGAACCGAAAATCGGAGGTTCGCGACATCACTACCCCATATACTATAACTATGGTAGGGATTAAATTGTGAACTCCTCTGAGGACAGTCAGTGACAAGACTATGTAATCTGTAAAGTGCTGCAGAAGATGTGAGTGCTATATAAATACATAATAATAATATAGTAGGGACATTAGACCATAACTATGGTAGGATTAGACTGTAAACTCCGCTGAGGACAGTCTCTGACATGACTATGTGATCTGTAAAGTGCTGTAGAAGATGTGCTATATAGAAACATATTCATAATATAGTAGGACATTAGGCTATGATACGGTGACCATACGTCCCGCTTTACCCGGGACGCGTCCCGCCTTCGGGGGGGCGCTGTCCCAGGCTGCATGAGGTCCCGGGAAACGTCCCGCTTTTAGCAGCGGGACGTCCCGGCCTCGGGACTCTGGCCACCATACAATGAACTAGCCGCAGCGTCTACTAGATGCTGCGCTAGTTCATTCCCCGCAGCCCCGCTCCAGCCTGCAATGTTCTCCTCCAGCAGGCACAGGCAGAGCAGGGCTACGGGAAGATGGCGTCCGGAGGCGGAGCCTTGTATTGGAGACTATTTGTCTCCAGTACAGGGCTCCGTCTCCGGACGCCATCTTGCCGTAGCCCTGCTCTGCCTGTGAGAGGCTGAGCGGGAGATTGAACATCGTCCAGGCCAGGGGGAGCTGCACCTGAGGCACCAGAGGCCGGCTGCGTGAGGGGACGTCTTCTGCCAGGTGAGTAAATGCCTTTTCTTGCAGGTGAAGTGTTTGGCCGCATTGCGTGTATTTTGTACTGACATGTTTGCCCGCAGTGCGTTTATCTTGTACTGACATGTTTGGCCGCATTGCGTGTATTTTGTACTGACATGTTTGCCCGCAGTGCGTTTATCTTTTACTGACATGTTTGGCCGCATTGCGTGTATTTTGTACTGACATGTTTGCCCGCAGTGCGTTTATCTTTTACTGACATGTTTGGCCGCATTGCGTGTATTTTGTACTGACATGTTTGCCCGCAGTGCGTTTATCTTGTACTGACATGTTTGCCCGCAGTGCGTTTATCTTGTACTGACATGTTTGCCCGCAGTGCGTTTATCTTGTACTGACATGTTTGCCCGCAGTGCGTTTATCTTGTACTGACATGTTTGGCCGCATTGCGTGTATTTTGTACTGACATGTTTGCCCGCAGTGCATTTATCTTGTACTGACATGTTTGGCCGCATTGCGTGTATTTTGTACTGACATGTTTGCCCGCAGTGCGTTTATCTTTTACTGACATGTTTGGCCGCATTGCGTGTATTTTGTACTGACATGTTTGCCCGCAGTGCGTTTATCTTGTACTGACATGTTTGGCCGCATTGCGTGTATTTTGTACTGACATGTTTGCCCGCAGTGCGTTTATCTTGTACTGACATGTTTGCCCGCAGTGCGTTTATCTTGTACTGACATGTTTGCCCGCAGTGCGTTTATCTTGTACTGACATGTTTGGCCGCATTGCGTGTATTTTGTACTGACATGTTTGCCCGCAGTGCGTTTATGTTGTACTGACATGTTTGCCCGCAGTGCGTTTATTTTGTACTGACATGTTTGCCCGCAGTGCGTTTATTTTGTACTGACATGTTTGCCCGCAGTGCGTTTATGTTGTACTGACATGTTTGCCCGCAGTGCGTTTATTTTGTACTGACATGTTTGCCCGCAGTGCGTTCATTTTGTACTGACATGTTTGCCCCCATTGCGTTTATTTTGTACTGACATGTTTGCCCCCATTGCGTTTATTTTATGCTGACATGTTGCCCGCAATGCGATTATTTTGTGCTGAAATGTTGCCCATTGCGTTTATTTTGTGGTGTCTGGGGTAACTGTTGCTGCATGTATTATTTAATGGTCATAGTTGGCTGTGTTTGCTGCTTTGGGGTTATGGCATACTATTAAATAGCATCACACAGTTTCTGCACACCTATGATGTGAATCCACGTTTGACCACATCACAGCGTAAACACTGCTTTCTTATGCCTCGCTGTTGCATCATTCTGTTATCTCCGCCCATAGAATGTCATGACCACGCCCATTTTTCGCACGCGCTGCAGACACCAAATTTTTCGGCGCGGCGCGCTACGTGCGCCGCACCCCCTATTTTTCGACGCCCCCCCCTCCCCCCAATTCACCCCGTCTCAGGTTGAGCCTACAAAAATCTGGTCACTCTAGCTATGACTATGGTAGGATTACATTGTGAGCTCCTCTGAGGACACTCAGTGACATGACTATGTGATCTGTAAAGTGCTGGAGAAGATGGCAGTGCTATATAAATACATATTAATAATATGGTAGGACATTAGGCTATGACTATGGTAGGATTAGACTGTGAGCTCCTCTGGGGACAGTCAGTGACATGACTATGTACTCTGTAAAGTGCTGCAGAAGATGTAAGTGCTATATAAATACATAATAATAACATGGTAGGACATTAGACAATGACTATGGTAGAGATTAGATTGGGAGCCCCTCAGAGGACAGTCAGTGACATGACTATGTACTTTGTAAAGTGCTGCGGAAGTGCTATATAAATACTGTACATAATCATGTTTTGATAGGACATTACACTATGACTATGGCAGCCCACAGAGTATGGTAAGTCCTTACGTAAACTGTACTACTATCTAATGTTAAAGTACTTTATTGTTCAAGTTTTTCATACAGTTACAGTACATACCAGTAAGGCCCCATTTACACTTAATCAGTTGCTCTCAGTTATAACTGAAAGGACAACAGATTTTAAAAGTAATGCTCATGTTTCCCAATGGATCAGTTTACACTGTACACGTTTTAGAACCTGTACACACTGCTGCGCTTGTGCTGAGTTTTTAAAATCGCATGCAATTTTTAAATTGCAAAGCCTTCATGAAAATAGAAAAATCACATCGCACCAGTGTGTACAGGTCTTCACGATTATCATGATTTTTCAAAAGACCTTGCGATTAAAAAACGCATGCGATTTTAAAAGCGCAGCACAAGCGCAGCAGTGTGTACAGGCCCTTAACTGAAAGATTTTTCATAATGCACTGCTATGGAGAAGAAGAAAAACACGCGTACCAACTGATTACCAGTACCGTATATACTCGAATACGAGTCGACCTCGTGTATAAGTCGACCCCAATATTCAACCCTCTTAAGCTGGAATTTTGTATTGACTCAAGTATAAATCTACACAGCAAAGTTAATGGCTGCAGTTGGGGCTCAGGAGGTGTTAAAGACAGCACTGCATACAGTATTGCAGCCAAGTGCAGCCAATACCTCCTCCAGGCCACCAAGTGCTGCAAATATTCACGCCCTTTTATGCTGCTCAGTATTCTCCCTCCCTCTTTCCTTGTTAATTGTTGTGGCCAGGACTTTCAGACCTTTGCCTTCTTGGCATTTCCTTTCCTCAAAGTATCACTTACCACTTAGTACATTGCTGTAAATGGGAATGTCACTATTAGTACACATTACTCAGTGTGCTCAATGTTGCCTGTGACTCGTGTATAAGTCGACCTGTATACTTTTATGAAGTGAATCAGACCTAACTTTCTAGACTTTTACTCAAGTATATACAGTAAGTGTAAATGGGGCCTAAGAAAGGGGTTCATGTTAGGCCCAAGGCAAGGGTGATTAAAGTTTGGCTTCAGGTATAAATGTGGCCCTTAGGAATGGTACAGGATGCTGTGCCTGGTTGCAGCTGAAGAACACAAGAGCTAATTCATGAAAGTGGTGCCCAGGGGTCACCATATCTACAGGAGTTATTTAAAGTGTGTATGCTGCTTTACACGTAACATGTATACACAGGCTCTATTGGTGTTTCCAGTCAGGATGGAGCTTGATCCTGCGAGTAGCTCTGGCAGAAATGAGTGCTGTGCAGAGGCGTTTTTCTGGTATACAACAGCGAAGCACACTGTTCCTATAGGGATAGGGGACCTCATGGCGCATAATGGAACGCCTTCTGGCAGGTGAGGTAAACTAACTTTTAAAGTTCAATGTGCCAGATCTTATAATGACCTCGGGGAGGGGGGGGGGGGGGCACCTGCACCCACTCTAGATCCAATTACTTGTCTGAGCCATGCCTATGCGCTTTGAGTCTTATGTGAGAAAATCGCTTAACAAATGTTATTTGTTGTTGTAGATTATGCGCCGAGACGCCCACAGGTAGGGCTTTAAATATACCATAGGGGAACAAAAATCTACAAGTTGTGGATACCTGTTTCTTCTTTTTTCATGATACACACTCCTTCACCAACCCCCCCCCCCCCCACTCCTCTCCCCACCCTACAGTTACAGCACCATTTGTTTCCATTAGAAACAGGGTGTATGCATTGTCCACACAGCAGACATGGCTGAGAGCATACTAAACGTGCAGTTAAGAAACAATCATGACCATGTATGCCCAATATGCTCCCAGCAGTGGTTGCTACAAACAGCTATGTGGAGTGTGGAGAAAGAGGGCATGCAGAGTCGAAAAAAATCAGTGCTACAGTGGCAGCAGGGGAGGAAGGCCAAAGACAAGAAGGGGCCACAAAGTATCTGATGATATAAAGAATATGCACAGTGCTCACATTTTACTTTAAAGAGACTCTGTAACAACATCTTCAGCCTTATTTTTTCTATCCTATAAGTTCCTATACCTGTTCTAATGTGGTGTGTCTTACTGCAGACTTTCCTAGTTGCACAGTGGCTGTATTATCTCTGTGATATGATCTAATCTTCTTTCCTCTGACGGCTTTGTCGGGCTCAGGCACTCAGGCAGGAATGTGCTGCTCTGCTTGTGATAGGATAAAAGCTATACACACCCTCTCCACGCCTCCTGCAGGCTCTGTGTGAGTCACAGACTGAACTCCTCTGAGCCTATCACATGCCATGTCTTTTGTTTGTAAACACTGCCTAAAACTGGCAATTACAAGGTAGGATCTCATCAGGGAGTGGCAGAAACAGCACAGAGGGGCCCAGGAGAATATAATGAATAGAATGGTATGCTTTTTATTGTAAGAATTTTAGAGTACAGATTCTCTTTAAGAGCTTTAAAAGATGACTTCCACTAGTGACAGAGCCCTCATAAGAACACAGACCTGCTGCTACACTCCCAGCAAGTCACTATGCAGGCAACAAAGACTCACTGGGGCAGTCACACGTGCTGCATGTCCCATCTGCTACTCCTGGGTCCTGATCTCACTATGCTGTCCTGTCCTCAGGCTGGGAGCACATTCTGTGTTTGTCTGTTTTCTGAACAAGAGAACTGAGAACCAGTGTTATTTAATTGGCTAGTGCACACTTGAATGTGTTTTCCCAATGCAAATACAAAATGACAGCAGCGAAGCACTGCTTGCATTTTCTCTATCAATTACATTAGATTTTTGAGACAAAATGTGCATGTTTTCACACATACAGACACACATGGTGTGCAGAAAATGCATACAGAAAAATGCACACACAAAACTGACAGACAAGTGTGCTCCCAGCCTCAGCTTCTAATTACACTCACTCTATCCATCTCTGATGGAGCAGAACTGTCTCTGCAGACTTTTCCAGCATCACTGCAGTACACAGTACTTGGGAAGCGAAGAGGCTGGGGGCAGGGAGCTATACACAAGACTCTGCTGCACACTGAATAGGGACTGTCTACAAATCTTTGTCTATAAAACTTTGTATGATTCCTTAACAGTAGCTGAGCAGATGCAGTCATCAGAACAATTGTGCGGAGAGCAGAAAGCTTTTTTCTCTGCACCCCTAGTTGTCAGTCTCTCAGTTTTTTTTCCCTGGGCTGCTAGAAAGAGACTTTCTAGAAAGCTCTGCACTGGAGGTGACCACCTGTAGTGCCTGTGGTTTGAAATGCCTCTGAAGATGGATATGGAGGTAGATATGTTCATTTAATTTTTCCACAATACCAGTTACCTGCTAGTCCTACTGATCCTTCGCCTCTAATATTTTTAGCTATAAACCCTGAACAAGCATGCAGATCAGGTGCTCTGACTGACGTCTGACTGGATTAGCTGCATGCTTGTTTCAGGTGTGTGATTCAGACACTACTATGCAAGAATGATCAACAGGACAGCCTGACAAATTGAATTGTTTAAAAGGCAATACAATTGGCAGCCTCCTTCTCACTCCAGGTTCTACTCAGGTTACATATCTTGGTTTGTCTTTTTTTTTCTTCGTTCTCGTTGCTGATATTTTCCTTTTTATTGCCTTTTTATATAAAGCAGGGGTTTCAAACTCAAACACAAAAGTGGGAAGAAATTGAACACCGGGACCAAGTCACTTGCCGACATCAATCTACCTTACAAAGTTCCTTGGTGTCTAATAATCCCAACACGCGCGCACGCGCACACACACACACACACACACACACACACACACACACACACACACACACACACACACACACACACACACACACACACACACACACACACACACACACACACACACACACACACACACACACACACACACACACACTCCTGGTATCTAGTGGCCCTCCTCCTTACCCTTCTCCACATACAGTTCCCTGGTGTCTATTGGCCCCCTTCCCTAAGCAATTCCCTGGTGTCTAGTTACCCCCTCCCTCTCCAAATAATGTTTCCTGGTGTCTAGTGCTGTCCCTCTCCCTCTCCCATATGTCTTCCCTGGTGATTTAGGGATTCACTCCCGATATAGCTTTCCTGGTGGTCTAGACTGGGCCAAACATAATGCAAAGTGGGAAAACCTCTTGAGGGCCATACTTGATGGCTCTGTGGGTCAGACTTGGCCCATGAGCCATAGTTTGACATGTAGAGTAATGGTTGGTAATTAATAGCTCACTTTCAAACAATGACTACACCTCTGTGTTATATCTCCATTGAATGTCCAGTTATTGGCCACCTGAGTATTAGGTGATAAAACCTTTAAGGATTAGGTGACAAGCCAAACAGATTGACTAATATAGAATTCCGAATTGGAATCAATTTATTTTGGCCAAATAAGTTTGCTCTTACAGGAATTTGACTTCTTAGTTGCTTAATAGACACAGACAATGCTAAACAAGGGCAGAATTAAAAATATTACAAGCCAAGCACAGTATATGAGTTAAAATGAGTTTGAAGCGATAAAAAAATACTCACCTAAGGAGAGGGAAGGTTCTGGCTCCTCTAGAGCCTTCCCATTCCTCTCACGATCCGCTTGTTGCAGCACTGGCTCCCCCATTCAAATACCCCGCCGTGGGAGGCTCCATACTGCACATGGGCGAGAATGTGTGCTCGCGCATGCTCAGTATAGAGCGGTCCCTCTTCAGGAGCACTTGGGCTCCCACAGACTTCTGAAGCCTCCCGAAGCAGCAGAGAGCAGTCTCTGACCCATCGGTCACAGACTGCTAAGGGGAGCCAGCACTGGAACACGGGGACCGTGAAAGGAATGGGAAGGCTCTATAGGACCCAAAGCCTTCCCTCTCCTTAGGTTAGTATCTGTTTTCGTTTTGTTTGTTTTTTTAAATTTCGCTTCAGACTCCCTTGAAAATGGTAGCAAACAGGGTGAGAAGCGTTCATTTTCAGTTCTGTGCTGTAATGCTTTCAAGTCCTAACGGTTCCGCATTAAACATAGTTACCGCCTCAGGGAAGACGCTGTTCTGTGCATGGACTTTTTTGTTGTGACTGACGGTTATTTCACACTTGGTTGATGAAGCAGTGATTTGTAAATTCCCTCTACTAATATGTTCCATTAAAGTCAATCTTCGAGTTAAAAGTTCTATCTATGTGATGTCAAAGAAATAATAAAATATACTCTAGAAATACCTCAAGGCTTATATTCTGCTTGGCTGATAGCTATCATTGCTTCCACAAAGGTCTTATGAGTCCTCCAGTGTTTTCCGACTGTCTAGGCAGCATTAGCCTTGTTGTATTGTGTGTGACAAAACTGCATCTTTAAGCAGAGAAAATTAAGACCAGCGGAGATTCGTCTTCGTAAACATTTCCTTTTTTTTTCCCTAGGATTTTTGTGTTTGTACCCTTTCCAATCCTTGCGACACGGCCAGGTATTTTTTTTTTTTTTGGTAGAAGATACCAATGTGACCCCACTCCATGCTTCCACTGCATTTAGCATTTCCTGGCGGGAAACAAACAAACAAACAAACATAAAACGGTTTTGCCATATTCCAACGATTTTAGCATGGTCAGACTTCAGAGATGTGTGGAACATTCACGTCAACAACGTGTGGAAATTTTTTTTCCTAATGACCAAGGAGATACAGGTGGTGAGAATATGGTTTTGCTATCTAAGGTGTAGCTTCTGTAGACTGTAGGTTGCAGTGTTGACATAGATGGGAAAGATAGCTGACTCGTAGGGCCCTTTTCCACTAGCGCGATTGCGTTTGCTGAATCACAAAAGCGCAAATCACTAGCGATTTTAAAATCGCTAGGGTTTGCTAAATAACATAGGAATCGCGGCAGGTTATTTCCACTACCGCAATTCGATTTTTACACAAACGCGTTCGCGCGGCGGAGCTATTATTGCCGCAAATTTGCTATGCCCTGCAGTGCTTAGCAAAATCACAAACGCTATCACCAGCAAAAAAAAAGGATTTTGCTGAATTGCAATCGCTAGCGTTTAGCGCTAATGCTAGCGATTGCAAGTGGAAAAGGGCCCTAAGGGCTTGTTCACACCGCGAGCGTTTTTTGTTTATTTTTAAGCGCTGGGCATTTTTAAAATTGCTTTAAAAGCGCTAGTACAATGTTGCTCAATGTGAGTGTTCTCACATGAGCGATGACATTTCTTTCCGAGCGCAGACACGAGTCCTGCACCATTTCCTGAGCGTTTGCGCTTCAATGTAAAGTATAGGAAAATCGCTAAGCATTCTAAAAAGCGCTTTGAAAAATGATTTTGTGAGCGCATCTGCTCACAATGTATATTAGAAACTTTCAGTTCCAGGTCAAAGCGTTCACTTCCTGATTGTCTTCAGGAAGAAAATCTCAAATTGCCGAACAGAAGCGCAAATCGCTCTGAATGCACAGGGAAAAGTGCTCACAGAAGTGCTCAGCCATTACGCTGGCGATTTGTAATGTAAACAAGGCCAAATCGGTCATTACAGGGCAAAGAGCTATTATGTGCCAAACAGAAACTTGTCAAGATATTTGTTGTTTGGTCATGGAAACTTCATAAACTATTCAATCGCATTGGGGGCCTTGGGACAGAGGGGCGCCCTGAGGAGCTCTCCCTCAACCACAGTATTAGCTCTTTATTGGTCCTGTGCTGATAATAATCACTTCTATAGACGCTTTGAATAGTATTAATCATTAACAGACTGTTCCGCCTCCCCTTCTTGCACCTCTGGCACTGTGGTTGTCCTTGGCAGGTTTTGGTGCACCGTATCACTTGTTATGCATAGAGTGCTTGGGATCCCCAATGTAAAACTGGCACTGGGGCCCATAGCTTCTTAGCGATGCCACTGTTAGTACACCTGTCTGCAATTGAGACTTCTAAATATAGAACCTGGTTAGGCATATGGAAGTTCTTCACAGATGAATATCTGAGAGACATCTAACAGAAAGTAGGGTAAAGGTTCCCATACATCTAGCGAGTTGGCAGCCATAAATCAGGCGACGTGGCGGCTGATCAACCATCTAATTTGTTTATTATTGAATTGGATGAAAATTGGTGCCGCAAAGTGCATGCCCGATCGACGATGCAATCAATTTCAGGCCATGTAGATCGGACATGCTGCAAGATGTCGGGCCATCGCGGTCAATCGGGTGCATGGCGGTATGTTGGGACGAGCGATGAAACCCCTGGTGCTATCCCCCTAATGTTAAATTTGCCTCCTGGTTTCTGGTGCATTATACTTTACCTGTCTGCATCTGCCGCTGGCTCTGCACTCCACCGCAATCTCCATCCATGCGCCGCACATGGTTGTCAGAGTAATGTGGGCGTGTGTGTGATGTCACACACGTATATGCCGGCAACCATGTGGGTGGGGCACGTGAATGGACGGAGGACAGGTAAAGTATAGTGCAATAGGCACTAGGGGGGGGGCACATGTAAAATTAGGGAGGGGGCAGTGTCGGGCTGGCAATGTGGAAGATGCGGCATCACAAGGCAGATTCACAGATTTCATGTTGAAGTTGATTGGGAATTGGCCTGTGGTATATGGTCAGGCAACAGATCTCTCTGATCAAATTCAATAAGAGGGGGATCTGTCTCTTGGCCGATCTGCCCATACATCGTCTGATGTATATGGGCACCTTAACTTTGCCAACAAATAGAAAAGACAAAGATAGCTCACTCTGTAACTTTTGAAGTAGAAAAGATACAGCCAGCCGTAAAATGTTCTCACCGATCCAGTGGCTGGTTGACCTGTACGGGTGTGGCAGCATCCGAGCTTGCATATGGGTCTTCCAGCCACTGGATCAGGTGAGGACATTCCACGTCTGGATGGCTCTTTTCTACTTCTAAAAAAGTGTTTTCTCTTTGTCTTTTCTATTGTTATCGCAGCTACACTGGTGCGGAATACAAGAGCAGCACCGTAATTCCCTGATTTTACCCTACACTCTCTGATTACTCCCTAGGTATATCCTAGAGTCCTTCAATGAAATTTCTTCAAAAAAAGACTGAGACAGCAATAAATGAAACTGCTCACAGCAACCTTAGAGGTGGATAGTGCATCAGGCCCCACATATCACATCTACGGTACTTCTGTGCTTGAAGAGAGTTAACGTCTTGCATTTAAAAACAATACAAATAAAAGCCTTCAGGCTGGGTGCACACATAGCAGGAATGCTAGCATTGCGTAAAACGCTGCTTTTTGCCGCTAATGGAAGTCTATGGGCCGCAGGAAAAAACGCATATGCGTTTTGTATGTGTTTTCAAACCTGCGTTTCTAAAACCAGGTTTTGTTGCATAATATTCATAGATGCATCAAAAACGTACATAATGAAAGTCAATGGGAACGCAATGGTATGTGTTTTCATATGTGGCTTTTCCCAAAAATATTTTATTTTCCCTTTTTTTCCGCTTCCTGTTTTCTTCCTAGTGATTTGCATAAATGGAAATATAAAAACACATCTATGCGAACCGCAAACGCATTAAAATGCACGCGAAACGCATCGCAAATGCACAAAAAATGCACACAACATTAGCATAAAACATGACATAAAACGCAGCCTTTCACGCTATGTTATGTGTGCTCCCAGCCTCAAAGTGCTGTACCTAAATTCAACAAACGCTACATCCTCTGCACATTTGGGTATTTTGGACTGTTGACGTTATGTACAGTTTCTAGTTGTAGGCGATGCTTTATGTGTCAGTAGTGGAGTTTATCTAGCTACCCAATAAAAAAGCTGAGTAAATAACTACAGGGCCAAAAGCCCGAAACAGGCTGTCTACATGTGGGGTGGTGTGGCTGTGTAATATTAAAAGCTATAGGCTTGCTATACACCAGCAGTTCTGGATGCTTGCTTTGCTTACACGGGCAAAAATAAATAATTTGCCTATTCAGTAGTGGTGCATTGTGGGTACCTACAAATGTTCACTTATAGCTGAATTATTGCAAATGTCCTTCTGCTTTAAGAAGGCACATTCCACCAAGCACTGCTTATTAGTAGGAGGGCTTTTTGGTCTCTTTTATCCCCCTATACATTCCTAGTGGTTTGGGTCACCCTGAGCTGCTTGGTTACTTTCTACATAACTACAGTAGGTGACTAGCAACAACATGTGCATAACATACAGGGTCAAATGTGTCAGAGGAATAGATGCTTTATTGAAGTAATTGGGAATTCATGTTTCACAAAAGTTTCCATAAATTTAACGAGTGGAAAGAGCTGTAACTATAGCAGATTTCTGTCCTGTCTGGATATTTTGCAGCTTATCACTGGGAATTACAAACATAAGGAGAACATGTAAAGTGCTCTTTTCAGTGGTTGAATGAGAGCATTTAAAGTAATTTCTGAGCATCCACAACAACAATAAACAACGTTTTTAAAAACCCTTTTTTATACCATGGGACTCAAAGCGCATAAGCATGTCTCAGACCAGTATTTGGTCGAATGGTAAATTTTGATACAGAGGAGGAATTCTACAAGTCAGCAAATGCCAGGCTAAACAGGTAGCTTTTCAGTCTGGGTTTAAATAACTCCAAGAATGAGGCTGTCTTTACTGAGTGTAACTAATCAGCTCAGGGTGACCCAAACTACTAGGAATGTATAGGGGGATAAAAGGAACCAAAAAGCCCTCCTACTAAAAAAGCAAAGATTGGTGTAATTGCCTTCTTAAAACAGAAGGAAATTTGCAATAATTCAGTTATAAGTGAACATTTGTGGTTACCCACAATGCACTACAACTAAATATGCAAATTATCCCTTTTCGCCCTTGTAAGCCAAGCAAGCATCCAGAACCGCTGGTGTATAGCAAGCTTATAGCTTTTAGTTTTACACAGCCATATCAAACCCACATGTAGACAGCCTGTTTCGGATTTTTGGTCCTCATCAGTACATGGCAGGGATTGATAAGGCTGTATGAAATAGGGCTTGGACCAGTACAACAGAGTAACCAAGCAGCTCGCATATTTAGTGGTAGTGCATTGTGGGTAACCACAAATGTTCACTTATAACTGAATTATTGCAAATTTCCTTCTGTTTTAAGAAGACAATTACACCAAGCTTTGTTTTTTTAGTAGGAGGGCTTTTTGGTTCCTTTTATCCCCCTATACATTACTAGTAGTTTGAGTCACCCTGAGCTGCTTGGTTACTCTGTTGTACTGGTCCAAGCCCTATTTCATACAGCCTTATCAATCCCTGCCATGTACTGATGAGGACCAAAAGTCTGAAACAGGCTGTCTACATGTGGGTTTGATATGGCTGTGTAAAACTAAAAGCTATAAGCTTGCTATACACCAGCGGTACTGGATGCTTGCTTAGCTTACAAGGGTGAAAAGGGATAATTTGCATATTTAGTGGTAGTGCATTGTGGGTAACCACAAATGTTCACTTATAACTGAATTATTGCAAATTTCCTTCTGTTTTAAGAAGACAATTACACCAAGCTTTACTGAGTGTGGTAGGGAATTCTTGAGGGCAGGATGACAGAAAGCTCTGGCTTCAAAGGTTTTGAGGTGCACTTTGGGAGTGACCAAGTTTATGGATCCTTCTGATCCGAGCTTGTGAGAGGTATGGTGCAGTTTAAGCAAGTCCTTCATGTATCCATGGCCCTAATTGTGTAGGGATATGAATGTCAACACACCTGAACTAAAAAATCCCATAAACTCTGTGGCCCCTATTCGTGACCAGCCTCTCCTCCATCTTGTAGCTTGTCCCCTGTTCATCCCTGAAGTACGCATGCTTTGTCCACTCTTTGCTCCCTCTTTGTGTGTGCTCCTCTATGGCTGTGTAGTTTAGCCACAGCTGTGTGCAGGAGCAGGACCATCCTGTATATTCAAGGTTACAAATGTTTCCAAATCATGCATTCCCAGAATGCTGTTGGCCATGGCTGACAGCCATTCAGGAACATGATCAAAGAGGACATGCAAAGAGTATGCGCCTTTTCTCCAACTAGGTTCAGTTGGAGCTTTGAATGGGCACATAGCTCAAAGATGAAGGGGAGGCTGACTGTGATAAGATTCATCACAGCAGAAACATTTATGATTATATTGGAATGCTTTCAATGCAGGGTCAGGTGTAGATTACATAATAAACACAAAGTAGTGGGTAAATGGAATATGATTTTGTGGCTAATAATTCCGCTTTAAATGTCCCTGCCAGTGCTGATGATTTTTGACAGTTTGATAACAGTGCCTCACTAATGATGAACCATAAGAACTAGCAAGAGATATGACACTCTAATGTCAGATAATACCAGCACAAAAGCTGCAGTGGTACAACTTAATTTGTAGGCTACTAAACAAAAAAGTATAAAAGAGCACACAATGTGACAATATAATACAATATAGTAGAGGCCTGTGCGGCCTATGAGCCTGAATATAAACACCAAAGAATCGGTGGAGCGCTTTCCTGTTGGTAAATACAATGGATAGTAGTAAAATAAGGGACAGGCTCAAAAGCTAAATCTGCTCTGCACAGCGCGCCACCTGACTGCATTGAATGCAGTCAGGTGGCGCGCTATGCAGAGCAGATTCGGCCTAAATCGACTGGAGACACACTGTGGAGGAGGTTTTCCGGAGAGGCTGAGGGGTGGCCAATACCCCTGATGTGTAGACGGGCCCAGTTAGGCCTCATCATCTGGTGAGTCAATCCACATAGGGGGGTGGCATGTCAATGACACTCACCCACATATGAACTGTGTCTATTGCAACCTCTGTGAGATCCTCTGAAGCTATTTTGACTCTATTGAGTGTGGGACTGGACTTTTGAGCACGTTTCCTTATTTTAATTTGTAGGCTAGTCACAAACTGTTGAATTTAGGCTTGATTAGACAAGCGATGGATAGTCCCTGATGGAAATACAGAATAGGAAGTACCAACTGATGCATTGGAGGTCACTAAGCCATTCCTTACAAAACTGGCAAAGGCCCCTGAGACTCGGGCAATCTGCCATGCACGTTATGTGTCACTGTAGCGGCAGTGCCAAGAAAGTACTTTCCTACTGTAAATTAAGAGCTAGAGAACTTATAGGTGGGCAGCAGAGGCTGCATTCTTGAAAAACAACTCAGAACATGGGTGAAAATAGTAAATATGCAGGTTAATTGTTCCATACACAGGATACTCAAGAAACTGGCTCTGAACCGGCATGGGAAGCCAAAAAACATCTAGTTTAGATCTTTAACTATGACCTTTGTATGTAATTATAACAATTTTTTATCACTTTTGAGCCTTGTTCACACTCTAGATACTCTGCTTCTGACATGTTGTGCTGTAGCCAAACACACAGCTATAGCCAAACAGCTTGTCGGTACAGTCTTTTGTTTGTAAAGTAGAAAGCAGTGAAAAATCGGCACTAGACACTGATTGGTAGCCTATGGTGGGGTCCAGGTGGACAACTCACTGTGCCTCTGGGTAAAGAGTTCATCAGCAAACAGGAGAAAAGCAGGGTCCGGGCACCAGACACGTTGCAAAAATCACCAATTGATTTCATCCCACCACACAAATACAGATAACGGCTGGTCTGACAGCTGTTTCGCAAAAAACACACTTGCTTCTTCAGAGAGGAAGAAGTGCTTGTTGGTATAGTGTTTGTTCCTTGAAGTGTTGCCCTTACTATTTATTGATCTTCAGCTCCCTGAGGAGTAAGTAATAATTGTGCACGTATCTGTAGGTTCACTTTAGGATATATTAGGAAAGAAACTGGCAAATTATTTTTGCTGCCAGATGGGAATATTTCTGCTTGCTTTCCGTCTCACCTGGCTCACAGACAACAGAAAGTGATGTAAGTGAATCTATCTGTTCAGGCAAATAACACAAACAGACGTGTGATTCCCAAGCTGGCCAGTGCAAATGAAATTGCAGTGAGCGGCAAAACGCATACATATCTACAAGCACAGGGTTGTAGTGGATAGCACTCTTTCCTTGCAGTGCTGGGTCCCTATTTTGATTCCCAGCCAAGGCACTATCTGCATGAAGTTTGTATGCTCTCCCTGTGTCTGCGTGTGATTTCTCTGGGCATTCTGGTTTCCTCCCACATTCCAAATACATATAGCAAAGCTAATTAGCTTCCCTAGACTACGCTGGACATATAGTATGCCTACGGTAGGGATTAGATTGTGAGCTCTTATTATTATTTGGTATTTATATAGCTCCGGCATCTTCCGCAGCGCTGAACAGAGTGCATTGTTTTGTCACTTAATTGTCCCTCAGAGGGGGTCACAATCTAATCCCTACCATAATCATATGTCTATGTATGTATCGTGTAGTGTATGTATCGTGGTCTAGCCTCAATTCAGGGGGAAACCAATTTTGGATGTGGGAGGAAACAGGAGTGCCCAGAGGAAACCCATGCAGACGTAGGGAAAACATACAAACACCATGCAGATAGTGCCCAGGCTGGGATTCGAACCAGGGATCCAGGGGTGCAAGGTGAGAGTGTTAATCTCTATGCTACCATGCTGTCCCTCTTATGACCCATACTCACGGGCTACAAATATCGCCGCAACACGCGGCGCGCACGTGTTGCAGCAACAGGTCGCCCGTGAGTATGCGGCGTTGCACGGGCGCGCACCCCGAACTGTCGCTCGTCGCTGATGTCGCCGGGCGATTGAACCGCTCAATCGCCTGGCGACAGTCGCCGCCACAACTCCGCCGCAACTGTCGCTAGTCCGCGTGAGTACGCGGACTAGCGACAGCAACTAGATAAGTAATACATTGGGCTTCCGGCGGGGGGAGGCGCAACAGCGACAGCTTCCGCTGCATCAGTTCCCCCCAGGTCCGTGTATATGCGGAGGGACCTGGCGACGAGCTGTCGCCGGCCTGTCGCGCACACGCTCACGTGTGCTGGCGACAGGCCAAAAAGTTGCCCGTGAGTATGGGCCATTAGGGGCGGTTAGTGACATGACTATGTACTTTGTACAGTGCTGCTGAAAATGTTGGTGCCATATAAATACTACATAATAATAATGTGTACATAGGCCATATGACAAAACGTGCTGTAATCAAAACTACCTGTCACAGTCTCCATGGATGCATTTTCCCACCCAGAAAATCAAAGCATTCTCCTGTTATTTTATTTTCCTTCCAATATGTCTGGCCTGGCATAAAACTGTGGTTATATTGCTTTATTGCCATCTCAAGTCTTAGAACCTTAACACTGTAGTGTCAAAACCTCTCATCACCTTATACAACATAGCGATATGTCATCAAAACCGTTGCAGACGTGATGACAACCTTGATGACACCTCGAGAAGAGATCTTCTAAAATCAGACATTTCTAGAATGCCATGCTAGACAGGTGACTTATGCAGTCAACAGCCACATACCTGCCATAGTAGACAGAAAGACATGTGGTAGGTTCATTCTTGGTCCTATCACTGAAAAAATGAAAACAATGAGAATAGGATAGAAAAACTGAAAGAGGCACCATAGTGACATATACTGTAGTAGATTGTGATAAGTTATTCAGAATACCCTCTTGCATGTTAATTATCCTGGTTTCAGCATCAGAAACACTTCCTATATATAGCTGTATATTGGTAGAGCATTCTGGGAAACGAGGTGTTGTTTCTACTGACTTGAAACACACAGTAACCATAAACACAAATAAGGTCCTTTGGGTGCTGCAATCGGCAGCTGCCTAATAGACACTTGTGTTAAATTTCAGCTATTGGGCACCCAATGGGAATATACAGTTAATGGTTGTATCCGATCCTCTACAACTATCAGTAGTTAGGATTAGGCATTAGGTGGGGAGTTAGGGTTAGGCACTAACTAAAAGCAAACCTGAAGCGGAAAAAAAAGTATGAGATAATAAATGTTATGTGAAGTACGGATAATGAATAGAACATTAGTAGCTAAGAAAAGAGTCTCATATTGTTATTTTTAATTATATAGCCTTTTTTTATATTTTTTTTTTAAATAACATTATAACACACTGTTGCTGTTACAGTTTTAAAACCGCACTCTGACTTTTAAGCTATAAAGCAAAGGAGAAATAATGACCATTTGTACTCTCCGGCAGTAAAACCTTATCTGTCTTTTGCTGTTTCTTGGCCTTTGAATTGCTTTTTAAAACAGTACTGTGTTCAGCTCAGTGGTTTGAATGTCTCACTGAAGCTCTTTTGCATTGATAACAACTGAAGTTTTTTAACTCTTCCTGTACTGGAAAACAATATAAGACTATTTTCTTTGCTACTAATGTTCTATTTCTTAGCTATACTACACATACAATTCCTTATCTCATAAGTTTCTTTTCGCCTCAGGTTTGCTGTAAGAGTTAGGCATGGGGGGGGGGGGGTAAGATTAGGCACCGACATCGGAGGATTAGGGTAAGGTTTATGGTAATATATAGTAAAATATTGATAACTTTAATTACCAATATTTTACTATTTGCAGCTTCTCGTGGCGCCCAGCTGATGCGGCGATGTTGCAATACGTACTCCGTGAACAAACAGCCTGCAGCGCTGCATCTATCAGCAGTGATAAATTGAAGAATGTACATTGTGGAGAGGAATGATTTTACAGTGTGAAAACATTGGCTAAATCGTTTATAAAGTATACCTCCCAATTTTTTGAGATAAGCAAGAGGGACACTTAAGCCACGCCCCTGCCACACCCATAGTCATGTCCTTGGCACACCCCTAGTCAATCATACCATAAATAGAAATTGCCCGAACTGCTCGCCTGGCGAATAGTTTGCGGCGAACAAAGGGTGTTCGCATTCGCCCCCTCAGTGGAACACATAGGGCTTAATTTACTAAGACAAATAGTATGCCTTATCAAAGTTAACACACCTTATCAGAGTAGCATAGTGAGCGCTACAAACCCGTAGGGGCTCAGGGCAGGGCAGGACAATTGCCATTGCCAATTAGCAGGCATAAGTTTCCTATGCTACTCTGATAAGGTGTGTTAACTTTGATAAGGCATGTTATCTCTGATAAGGCATGCTATTTGTCTTAGTGAATCAAGTCCATGGGGTGTTCGACCTGCCCTTATACACTATAAGGGAGCCAAACTTTGACCCCTCACCCCAGAGTCAGCAGACACACTGCAGCCAATCAGATATCCCTCCCACCTGGACCGCCCCTCCCCCCTCCCCCCAACACACCTATCAGAAAGCCAGCTCAGCAGCCATTTTGCAGTCTGTGCTTGGCTTCTGTGCTAGGCAGATCAGGGAGCGTGTGCTTAAGATAGGGAAAGCGTTAGTTAGGCCTGTGTTCTGTGTCCCCGTGGGATTTCTTGCTGCTGCAATACCAAAATCACCATCTACATAACCCCGGAGCCCTTCTAAAGGCTCTGTTTTGATCCTGTGATATTGATGTGCAATGTGTCCACACAGTGCACTTTAGCTGTTGCAGACAGGTGCAGTCAGTGCTTAGTGCTACTACAGTAGTTCACCGTTCTAAGGGCTGTTTTCTTTGTCTTGCTATTGTTATATTGAAATTCTGTGTTTCCATTGCACATGCTAGCTGTTGAAGACAGGTCTGTTGGTCCTAATAGTGCACCGACCATAACACAATAATCCTTCACCACCACTACTGGCATCTAGTAGTATCCACTACTGCCCCCTGTGTAAGGCCTTAGTGCAGAATCAGTGTTTTTTTTTGGTCACTTAAAGAGAACCCGTGGTGGGATTTAATTATGTTAGTGGGGCACAGAGGCTGGTTGTGCACACTAACACCAGCTTCTGTTGCCCCATGGTGTGCCTCCAGGACCCCGCTGACTGACACCGCATAGGCAAACATTGTGCTTGCGACATGCTGTGTGTCACTAGCACTGCGGAGGGTATAGCAGCGCGCAGGGGGGTCCTGGAGGCACACCATGGGGCAACAGAAGCTGGTGTTAGTGTGCACAACCAGCCTCTGTGCCCCACTAAAATAATTAAATCCCACCTCGGGTTCTCTTTAATTGTTATTGAACTACCTCAGCCCGACCATAGGGGCTGGAAAACCGCGATCGCCTGCACTCCCACAAACATGCGCACAAGCACGGTGGCCACTACACACCACTACACAAAGATTGCCACTGAGAAGACTAACATTCATGTCCTGGAGTTGTCAACTAGCAAAAACAATGATTTGCTCACTCAACGGTATCACTAAAGCTCTTTGCAGTTGTTTGCGGTGCGTTAAACCCAACGTTATGTTTGTCAGTGTGAACTGTGCCTAACCCTTACAATATTTTATTGCCATGTACACACACTGGATGTTTTAAAGCACTTAATTCCACAAATTTAGGAATGTGATTTCTGCCCTTTAGAGATTAAAACACGACTAAACTACATAATTTTTGTTGGGACTTATGCCATGAATCCCCCTCCGGCATGCCACAGTCTGGGTGTTAGGCCCCTTGAAACAACTTTTCCATCACTTTTGTGGCCAGAAACAGTGCCTATAGGTTTTAAAACTCCCCTGTCCATTGAAGTCTATGGCGGTTCGCCAGATTCGTATGTTCGCGAACTTTTGCGGAAATTCACATTCGAAGATCATGAATCGAAAATTTGATGCTCGGGCCATACCTAACTAATGATTTTAATAAGAAAAATGTTATTTTATCATTCACAACACACTGGTTCTTTCTATCCTGATTCATTTTCCTTCATATTAACACTAAGAAATAAATATATCAATTTAAAGAATAAAGTTTAGAGCCAATTAAGCATTTTTTTCATCAGAAAAATACATATATTTACTGTACATAAATCTGTACATCAGTCCTAAAAGAGGGACAGATGAGGGAGTAAGTAAGAGGAGGATCAGGGCTCCCAAAGAGGGACTGTCCCTGCAAAAGAGGGACAGTTGGAAGCTATGTATAAAGAAATATTGTAAAAAAAAATGCAATGTTATTTAATAAGCTATTTTCACTAATGTTCCTGTTTAACGCAATGGCATATGGATGAATGGAGATATGTGTAAGCAGGGGCATAACTAGGTCCCACAGGGCCCCCCTGCAGAAATTCTGAGTGGGCCCCGCTCGGGGCCGTTTTGGGGGGCTGGAGGGGTCGCAGCATGAGGGGAAAGCCATGCTGCACTTTGGCGGGGAGGAGGGACTGTCCACCCCTCCCTCACCTCGAGCTCTCCCCTCTGTGCCCCCCTCCAGCATCAATACGTTTGTCTGTGCAGCGGCGGGCAGCGGCAGATATATACCTTCTCTCTAGCCTCTGACACAGGAAGTCGCGTCAGAGGCTAGAGAGAGGAACGTCCAAGCTGGAGCGCACGGAAGGTATGTATCTGCCGCTGCCCGCCCCGCCCCCTTTGCGATCCGAATCACTCATTTTGATGATTCTGATGATTCGACTCACAAAAGAGATTCGGATCAAAGATCCGAATCGTTCATGATCTTAGTAAACAGATCTCTGAGTTATGTGACTGACTTTTCCAAAAGAGAATTCTCTGGAGCAGCTGTATCAGATAGATAGAGCAATAATGGACACAAAACTTCTCATAAAGGACGTATTTAAACTTGTGAAAAGCTCTGTGAATCATGCCCATAGTCTCCTAGTCACAGGAAGGCCTGGTGCACACCAAAAAAAACGCTAGCAGATCTGCAAAATGCTAGCAGATTTTGAAACGCTTTTTCTTCTTTTTCTGTAGCGTTTCACCTAGCATTTTGCGGTTTTGGGAAGCATTTTTGGTGTAGTAGATTTCATGTATTGTTACAGTAAAGCTGTTACTGAACAGCTACTGTAACAAAAAACGCCTGGCAAACCGCTCTGAAGTGCCGTTTTTCAGAGCGGTTTGCGGTTTTCCTATACTTAACATTGAGGCAGAAACGCATCCGCAATCCAAAATCTGCAGCAGCCCGGGAGTATGCGTTTCTGCAAAACGCCTCCCGCTCTGGTGTGCGCCAGCCCATTGAAATACATTACCCAAGCGTATCCGCACCCGCAAGCGGATCGCAAACCGCAGCCGAAACACTCTGGTGTGCACTAGGCCTTACTCATGAAAAATCTGGGAGGGGTGAACTGGAGCTTAAACCTTTTAAATGTTTTATTCATTTGGATGTATTTGAGAGCTAGTTGTTGTTAGGGATCCTTCAGCCTTCAAAATAAAACTAGTTTTACTCACCTGGGGCTTCTAATAGCCCCCTGCAGCTGTCCGGTGCCCTCGCAGTAACGATTGGATCCTCCTAACCCCGCCACCAGCTACTTTCACTTTCGTCCGACAGGATTATTGCGCCTGTGCAGGCCTGGCCATGCGTAGCCTTCTACATGTTCCCATTCCCAATAGCGCCCGGTGCAGGATGCTATTGCGGAGGGGAACACGTAGAAGGCTACGCGTGGCCAGGTCTGTCGGAAAACCAAAAGTAGCTGGCGGCGGGGAACAGGAGGATCCGATCGCGACTGTGAGGGCATCGGACAGCTGCAGGGGGCTGGTAGAGGCCCCAGGTGAGTAAAAATGTTTTCTTTTTTGTTGGCTTAAGTATCTCGTTATAGAGAAGCTGAGATGGGGGGGGGGATATAAAAAAGTTATACATATCTGGGACCTCCTCCAGCCCCATCCAGGCTTAAAGCTCCATTACAGTCCTCCTACGCTGTCTGGATCCTCCACAATTCAGTCCTTTGGTCTGAGGTGTACTGCGCATGTGCGGGTCAGCCATGTGCGCCCCCTTCACTCTACCATTGCCGGGAGCGCTCTGTGTCTATGTAGTACTTCTGCGCAGGCACTGAATGCTCTCTACCACAGGAGCACAAAGGGGGAGTGTGGGCTGAATTGCAAAGGATCCAGGCAGCGCAGGAGGACGGCGAGGGAGCGATCAGCCTGGAGGGGGCTGGAGAACGCCCTATGTATGTATCTTTTTTTTTTTATATCTCCCAGTCTCAGGTGCACTTTAATGCGCAAATTTCATGTCTATTCTTCCTGAGGGGAGTAGCTCATTGGCTGTCCACTTAGGCAGGACTCTACAAGAGTGAGTATACATTGTCAATGAACCTGGGGAGTGGTAACATAAACACACAGCCAGGGCCGGAGCTTCCGTAGGAAAAAATGGGCAATTGCCCCAGGGCCCCAGAGCCTGTAGGGGCCCCCAAGTTGTCCCTCCCCATCTTAACTGTTGCTCCCCAGGGACTCTGCAGAGTCTGTTAAGTTGGGAGGTGATTGGGGAAGGGTCAGCAGCCAGCTTAGCGGCCCAGGAGAAAAATTTAGCTCCAACAAAGAGCCTCTAATGACGCTTTTTGGTCTGTGGGTGTCTGTTGGGGGGCCCCCAGGCTAATTTTGCCCTGGGGCCCAATTGTTACTTGAACCAGCCCTGCACACAGCCCTTGAAGTCCATACTGCGAACACCTACAAATGTATCATCCATCGAGCTGGCTGCACAACACTTGATAACTAACCAGGAAGTGGAGGTGATCTCTGAAGCAAGTAATGTATTAGGATTCCGCTGGGCATTCTGCATAATGACATTCGGTACAAGGCCACCCCCAGGACAAAGGTTCATTGGGGATAGTGGCCTGTGGAGTATTAAACAACATATTGTTATTGTGTAATTGACATTACTCAAACCATTGTCACAGCAAAGCAAGTGGCCCTTTTCAAAACAAAATTGCATATTTTGTACAACAACAAAATATGTGTAACGTGTTTTTCTCCCATAGGACCCAAAGTGCATAAGCTTGTCTCCGATCTGTACTTAGTGGTGTGTACATGGGGAAAAGTTATGTGATGATAAATGCCAGATTAAATAGGTGGCTTTTCAGTTTTGTTTTAAACATGTCCAGAGTTGGAGCTGTCTTGATTAAGTCTGGAAAGGCATTCCACAGGGTGGGGGCAGCATGACAGAAAGCTGTGGCTCCAACGTTTTTAGTTGAACTCTGGGGGTGGTCAAGTTATTGGATCTTTTTGCTCTGAGGCTTTGGGAGGTGTGACACAAATGCAACAAATCTTTCAGGTACCCAGGTCATGTAGGGATTTGAATGTTAGGATGCCAATTATGAAAAGGATTCTCCATTTTATGGGTAGACCGTGTAGTGAGCAAAGGATTAGTGTTATGTGGCAATGGCGCGGTTGTCGTATTAACAGTCTTGCGGCAGCATTCTGTACTAGCTGCAGGGGGTGTAGGTCTTTACTTGGAAGGCCTGCATAGAGGGCATTGCAATAGTCCAGCAGTGATGTGATGAAGGCGTGAACTAGGGTTGGAAGATCCTCTTAAGGAATAAGGTGCTTAATTTTGGAGATATTCCTTAGGTGAAAGAAGGAATGTTTCACCAAAGCTGAGATTTGATTCCTGAAGTTTAATTCCCCATCAATCAGTAAACCCAAGCTTCACACAGTTTTGGAGCTAGTAAGGTCTGAGTTCTCTAACCTCAGTGGTGTTGACTGTGTCTGGAGCTGCTTTGCATTTAGGCACTGACCTCCGATGTCAAGAACCTCAGTTTTGTCAGCATTTCGTTTAAGGCCCGGTTCACAGTAGCGTTCCCTGTCCGGATTCGCCGGGCCGGATCCGGACCGTATACTGTACAAACGAAACGTACGTTCCGCATAGCAATGCAAAGGCTATGCGGACGTTCACACGCGTCCGTTCCGTACAGTACGGAGCCGGAACGGATCTGGACTCCGGACACTTTTCCAACATGCGCTATTTTTCGGTCCGGATCATCCGGCCCACGCACCGGGACCGGAGCCTGACTGCACCATCCGGAAATAGAAATCAATGGGAAACGGAAGCACAGAACACACTGGCTACAAACACCTGACGTTCTACTCCACTTCCTATGCATATTCTAGCGGCGATTTTGGATGGGGACACATGGGAAGCATTTTGGAGTGGAGCAGCAGTGACTTTAACGTGCTGGAGCTGTTTGGCAGTATGTCGGAGGTGGAGGTGAGGCCTAAACAGCGGAGGACCTGATTCCACAGGTGCACCTTCTGCTGACCTTCCAGACCCCAAAATTTTTATTTATTTGTACTCTCGTTTGCCAAACGGATCCGGATCGCAGCCTGATGTACACCTGATGCAACCTGACCGGATCGGATCCGGATCAGAACCGTACGGTTCTGATCCGGATCCGATCCAGATTCGGTCAGATCATCCGGTCCGTTTGGCAGAGAAACGCAAGTGTGAACGGGGCCTAAGCCAGTCTTCATTCATCCACTCCTGAAGCTCAGCTAAGCATGTGTTTATTTTTGGGATGGGGTCTGTTATGACACGTTTGAATGACATATATAGCTGGGTGTCATCAGCATAGCAGTGGTATGTCAGACCATGTTTTTGGATGATTTTCCCCAGTGGCAGCATGTATATGGTAAACAACAAAGCATTCCTCTCACTACTGATTTCCTTGTATATTATCGTTTAAGCAGCTTGTGATCTGTAAATAGTGCTTCATCCTTCTGCAGCAGGGAAATAGTAATGTGTCTACCGTAATGCCGGTAATGTAAAACAAATATCTAAAACTGGTCGATAAAACCTCCTTATAATGTCCACAGCAAAAGTATGGCGCTTCACACATAAAGAGGAAATTTACTGAATATAACTTAATCAATTGTTTGGTTTATTTTGTACTATAGTCACGTTTTTAGAAGGTATACGGGCGCTGATCCAATGTCAATCTTATTTGTATATATATGCTTCACCAGCTGCTCAGAATCAACCACATCCACAATTGGTTCCAGAGATATACGCATATAATTCCACAGCGCTTGGTGCTGTAAATCGGCATCTGCAGTATCACCACAGTGCTCAGAGACAATATTGCATAGTGACCATCACCAGAAACAAATCCGACAGGTCACTTCTCCATCCAATAAAATGTAAGCGTTTATTTAAAACTGGAATACATCACATATACAAGGACTTACTTCCAGGGTCCTTTTGACAGGGACCCTTAGTAGTTAAAAGCATGTAGTGTATCAAAATACACATATACAATCTCATACAGACTGCCCAATCTCCAGTTCCGACCGGTTTCGGCGTTGCGCCGTTGTCAGGGAACACTGGAGATTGAGCTGCCCGCAATAGTGCTAATTACAGTCAGGAATGCGGAAAAAGCTACGCGTGGCCAGTCCTGACGAAAACGAAACTAGCTGGCAGTGGGGGACCAGAGAATTGAGTGGCTGCGAGGGCACAGGACTGCTGCAGGGGGCTGATAGAAGCCCCAGGTGAGAAAAACTCATTTTTTTTCCTGGCTTAAGTGTCTCTTTAAAGGGACCCTGAGCAGTACCTGAAATTAAAAGATTACACTTACCTGGGGCTTCTTCCAATCCACCGTAGGCGGCGAGGTCCCCCGCGTCCTCCTGGCTCCTCTCCGTGTGCCTCCGCCAGCCCCCGTTACCAGCGTCACCCTGGCTATGTGTCGGGCCGGCTCTTCCTGGTTCCTGAAGCATGGTGTCATCACGCCGGTCTCCATGATGACGCGAATTGGCCAGCGTGATGACGGGGGAACCAGGAAGAGCCGGCCCGACACCCATTCCGGGTGTTGCTGGTAATGGGGGCACACGGAGAGGAGTCAGGAGGATGCTGGGGGACCTTGCCGCCTACGGTGGGCTGGAAGAAGCCCCAAGTCTCTTTAAACAGCCAAGAAACAGTGAGAGACAGCTTTAGATAAGGTTTTATTGCAGGAACGTTCAAGAGGTCATTATTTCTGCTTTGTTTTATAGCTTAAAATACAGAGAGTGGTTTCTAAACTGTAACCGTGACAGTATAATGAAATGTCATACATAAAGCTTTATAACTGAAAATAAAAATGAGACACTTTTTCATTTGCTGTATATGTTCCATTCATTATCTGTACTACACATGCAATTCATTATATCATAAGGGGTTTTTATTGTTTGTTTGTTTGTTTTTTTGCTCCAGGTTTGTTTTAAAGTGGGTATCCTGAATAATATATTGCATTCTAATATATGTAATTATGGTTTCTTTTAAAATCTAAGTAACTGGCATTCATTGATGAGCTGTTTTGGCGGAGCTGATGTTGTATTAAAAAAACATACACATATGAGCATAAACAAGACAAAAATGAGTCCACAGGTACAGAGAGAAGCTGAATCTAAACTCTGAACATTTCTGAGAAACCAAGTGGCAATTTTAATAACAAGCTCTGCGTTGTTCTCCTGAGGCTACTATGGAGGAGACAGAAATGGGATTTGAATTCAGGACAGTTCTGTTGGGAGATGCAATTTATCTCGGTAGCTTCTTGAGGCCCAAAGTGCACATTTCCAAGGAATCAAACAAGATAACTGTACTTTTAAATCATTCTGCACAGAAAGCTTAAATCGTATCCAGTGATCAATATTAGAAAAATTTGCTCCTAAAATGATGTCGTGGTGTCGTGCTAAATGATGATATTTAGCACGACACCATTACCATATTATTTACATAAAGCTGATGTGCTGAATGTTTTCTGTGCCATGTGTCTGCCCTCCCGGGTCCTAGCCTGCTGTACAACTCACTCTGCTGTCGTTAATAGTGCATTAACTAAACTTGTTCACTTAAATCAGCTAAAAGTGGGATAAAACTCTGATATAACATTCAGTAAAAACGTGTTTTCTTACCTTGTATTACTCATAGTTACCGTATTTGCCTTTCTGCTCAATATTGTCTGTTTAGAGAATTACAAGTACCCAAAAGTAGAGTTGGGCGAACAGTTCGGCTGTGTTAGCCGAACTGCAGCCGAACTGTTCGGCTGCCCAACCTGTCATTTTGCTGTGGCTCTTACTACTTCCGGGTCGCAATGACCCGAAGTAGTACGTCTGCGCTGGCCCGGCGGATCGCGTCCTAGATCGCGCTCCCGTTGCCGGGCACTCTCTGCGCATGTGTGTGACGTCATGTGTGACGTCACACACATGCGCAGAGAGTGCCCGGCAACGGGAGCGCGATCTAGGACGCGCTCCGCCGGGCCAGCGCAGACGTACTACTCCGGGTCATTGCGACCCGGAAGTAGTAAGAGCCACAGCAAAATGACAGGTTGGGCAGCCGAACAGTTCGGCTGCAGTTCGGCTAACACAGCCGAACTGTTCGCCCAACTCTACCCAAAAGTACAGTTTATCTGTTCTGAAAGCTGCCATTGCAATTTATTGCATAGCTGCTGTATTTATATATTAAAATCTATCTAGTGATCCCTTCTCAGCTCTCTGCCTCTACAACAGAGAGATTTCACTTTCAGCACAGATAGGAATTGTAGCTAGCAGGCCCAGATTTACCTCACAAGAGCCTATAGGCACAGATGTCCTGGCACCTTAGACTTTATGCTCCATGAACCTACAAGCCCGCACCGAATCGCACCGCAAGTGTGCTGGCTGTCCCAGCTGTGACTTCTCCATTACTTCCTTTGCCTCTCATAGGTATCTACAGGTGCCACTTAGTATTAGGTAGCCAGGAGGACCCTCAATATTGAGTAGCTCGAGGTGCCCCCAAGTATTATGTAGCTAGAGGAGCCTCAGTATTAACTGCTCTGCGACCGCCTAACACAGTGTCGGACCGGGAGCAGGGAAAGTTTAGGAAATGCACCTGCTGGCCAAGCAGCAGTAACCCTATGTTATTACTCCCAATAGAAACGTGCAGCAAGTCTTCCCTGTGAGCAGCAACACCTGATTACTGTTGCTTGGCCAGCAAGCAGATTTCCCCAGCCTTATAACAGCCCAGTCCAACACTGGCCTCATGCAGAGTGGCTCCCCCAGAACCGCTTAACGCCAATTGGTGTCAAGTCTTGGTGGCGGAGATTAGCAGGGAACGCAGGCGTGCATGTGTGATCGTTCCCTGCCGAGACACAGAGCAGAACTCCGTGATCAGCCTGCCAGCCCACAATAGCCGGTAAAGCCGGTATTTACATTGTACAGTGCTGCGATCTACTGCAGCGCTGCATGGGAGACGGCTCTGTCACTGAGCTGTCCCCTCGAGTGACACGGAAACAGATCCCTCTCATAGGCTGATGCCTATGAGAGGCTGATCTCAGTGCATGGATCTGGGGGGAGAGAGAGGTAAGGTGGGAGGTAAAAAAAAAAAAAGCATATTTTATTAAAAAAAGAACAATAATATTAATAATAATAATAAAAAAATACAAATTGCAGCAGCAATCAGATCCCACCAACAGAAATCTCTGTTGGTGGGCAGAAAAGGAGGCAAGATTTATTTGGCTGCTAAGTTGTATGGCCGTGCAATAAACTGTTAAAGCTGCAGAGTGCTGGATTGTATAAAATGGCCTGGTCACTAGGGGGGTGTAACCCTGTGGTCCGCCAGAGGTTAAATAACTAGAGGTGCCCCTGACTGAAGGGAGATCTCATCAGTGGAATGCTGAGAGCTGGGTGAGTCACCTCTCATTTACGCTTTGCTCAGGATTCAGCATAGGGATGGAGTGAGGCACCAGGGGAGACGAGTGACCCGCCTTTTCATCATTAGGTGCCTGTAGGCGCGTGCCTATAGTGCCTTATGGTCAATCCAGCCCTGTGTAGCAGATAAAGGAATGTACAAAAAACAGGGCCTCAAACCACCCCGTTTTCGCCGGGACGGTCCCGATTTTGGGGGGCCGTCCCGCTGTCCCGCACTGCCCCCCCCCCCCCCGGTCCCGGCCGCTGGGGAGAGAGGGGGAAAAAACTATCGAGGCTCCAGCCTGGGATGCGGGTATGCGGCATGGATGGCCACCGCCATTAAGCTTCTCCCTCCCTCCCTCCTAATGTGCCCCCCAGTGTCCCCTTCCCCCCGCAGAGTAAAATGGGCAGTGGAGCGGGCTGTAACTCTTACCACTGCCGTACCAGGATGTTATCTGGTCTTCTCGCTTCCTGCTTCCTGTGACGTCACAGGAAGCAGAAAGCCTAGAAGACCAGATGGGATCCCGGTACGCAGCAGAGAGGCAATGGTAAGAGTTACAGCCCGCTCCGCTGCCCATTTTACTCTGCGGGGGCAAGGG
This sequence comes from Hyperolius riggenbachi, assembly GCF_040937935.1. Taxonomy (NCBI): domain Eukaryota; kingdom Metazoa; phylum Chordata; class Amphibia; order Anura; family Hyperoliidae; genus Hyperolius; species Hyperolius riggenbachi. The sequence continues at coordinate 448,903,424 of NC_090648.1, forward strand.
GACACTGGGGGGCATATTAGGAGGGAGGGAGGGAGAAGCTTAATGGCGGCGGCCATCCATGCCGCATACCCGCATTCCGGGCTGGTGCCTCAATCGTTTTTATCTACCTCTCTCTGCCCACCCACTGGCACCCTCACAGCGCCTCCCCTTTCGGGACTAAGTAACATTCATTGATAATTATTTTTTTAAAAAAACTTTTTTGTGGGTGTGACTAGGGGGTTGGGGGTGTGGCCAGGGGTGTGGCCTAAGTGTCCAGTTTTGCAAAATTAAAATGTTGGAGGTATGCAAAAAAGATAATGTGATTGCCTCTTTGGATGCGGCAGCAAGCTTTCCATTGAAGAAGAAGGAGCAGTGTTTAACTGTTTGAATGCTGCTACATTTTTTTGTGGTAGTAGATTTTATGTTGTACCTAATCTTAGCACAAAGAAGAAATGCTGAGTTTCAGACCACTTTAATTTCCAGTTCTTTTACAACCTCTTCTGCCACAGTCACATGACTCACATCCTCATTCTGCCCTCAGATGCATTTCCAATATAACAATTTCTTCTGTCTGTAACGACTGGTGTCAGCACACAGAGAGAATCTGATTATTGGTGATCTGCAGTATCACCAAGAATACAGATATATACCTGATTATTGATAATCTGCAGAATCCCCAATAATACAAGTATAGCTAACCTCTGGACACCTGACAAAGTGTAAGTGTTTGGTGTGACAGTATATGAGCCAGTGATTCCCTGATTGCTGGGAATCAGACTCTACTGCCGTCAAAGGACACCTAAGAGATGGAGTCCCTGACTGGGTTGCAGAGAGGTCCCTTTAAGAGCCAGGGAGTCTCTGCAGTACTGGACACCCCAGCGGGGGGGGGGGGGGGGTATTCCAGATAGTACAAGGAACTGAACACCCAAGGAGTGAGTGACAGTTAGAGAGGTCAGCCAGGCCAGGTCGGTAACACACGAGCAGATAAGGTACAGAGACAGAAGACTGAGTCGTTAACCAGGGACGGGCAGGGTTGGCAACAGGTAATCAGATATGCGTAGGTACCGAATCAGAGAGCAGAAGGAGGGTCAGGAAAGCAACAGGTCATAGCAGATATCAAGCAAAGCACTAGTCTTGGGTGTGAGGTCCATGGTCTCAACACCCTGGAACTAGTCTGAAGTATAACACAAGAATGCCACAGTATCCCTAGTCTTGGGTGTGAGGTCCGTGGTCTGAACACCCTGGAACTAGTCTGAAGTATAACACAAGAATGACACAGTATCCCTAGTCTTGGGTGTGAGGTCCGTGGTCTCAACACCCTGGAACTAGTCTGAAGTATAACACAAGAATGACACAGTATCCCTAGTCTTGGGTGTGAGGTCCGTGGTCTCAACACCCTGGAACTAGTCTGAAGTATAACACAATAATAACACAGTAATCTGGCTAAGTGTGGATTCCCAGGTCCACCTGGTTCAACCACACTGAAGGATCTGACTATGGTCTAAGTACTAACACATAAGCATTTGCAACGGCAGTCAACCGGCAACTGACAGGGAAGAAGTATATATAGCAGAGCGCTCCTCAGCGCCGCCTAGTCCTATTCAGCCAATCATCTGCTGCGCTGGGATCAGCTGATCGTCCAGATCAGCTGATCCCTCTCCTATTGGCATAAAGGGCTTGCCTGTTAGCGCGCGCGCACGTAGCTCTCCATCTGTGTGCACTACTAGGCTCAGACAAACCAGGCGCACGCTGCTGCGGAGAAACCGCCGGTCTGAACGCGGCCTCGGCCGCCTCGCTGTCAGACCGCGCGGCGGTGTCTCCGCAATCCATTACACTGTCTTCCTGATATTTAAGCAGGAAGTGGGGAGAGCAGGAGAGTCTCCGGACTGTCTTTATGATCTGTAAGCTGCCATACCACGTCTTCGAAACAAAATCAATCATATAGTATATTTGCATTATTGATCTGAGGTATCTTTTACTTTATTCTGTGAATAAAAGTTTAAAAGCACAATTACCCTTTAATGGTTACACCGCTAGATTTCATTTGGATGCTTGAAATTTAAAGTGGACCTGAACTTTTACACAGGACACAAGGAACAGATAACAAAAATGCACCCTGCATGTAGTTAAAGTCTGTGTAATTCCTTCTCATTTGTGTCTAATCACAAGTTGTAATTTGATCCCTCCCCCATGTCACATGACTGCCTATGGCAAATAAGCAAATAAGCCCATTTGAAAGTACAGGTTGTAGACAATATGTCTGCTTCTATGAATCAGGAAGTAGAAACTGTGCAGATTTGTTTTAGGATTTGTATCAGCTGTAACACAGAAATGTTTTTTGTTTAAAGGTTATTATGCCGTTTTGTATCTTTTAGAGCAGAGAGGAGGTCTGAGTTCAGGTCCGCTTTAATGAAGCCCACTCTACTTAGTACAGCAATGGCCCCACACAGGCATAGAGGGTCCACTATCACATCTGCACACATTTATCTATAGACAGTAAAGGTGACCATACATTAGTCAATCTGCCACCAGATGAACCATTAGATAGATCTGTCTTCGATGGAGCATGATGTTCCAATGCTTTATTAGAATTCTGTTCTCTTAGAATATGTGTTAAGGGAGAACTCTGGATAAAGTCTTCTGCTGAAACTCTGGTTCTTAAAGAGACACTGAAGCGAAAAAAAAAATGATATAATTAATTGGTTGTGTAGTACGGATAATTACTAGAACATTAATAGCAAAGAAAATATTCTCATATTTTTATTTTCAGTTACGGTATATCGTGTTTTTTATAATATTGCATCATTTTCTAATATTTGCAGTTTACACAACACTCAGCATTCTAAATGATTTTGAACGGTCCTCTGCAGAAAAACAAACAATACAGTGCCAGGCACTTGAGATAATAAGCTTCAAAAGACAGAGTTCTCTAAGGGCTGGTGCACACCGAGCGGCTTTTTCCGCGTTTTCAGATCCGCTTGCGGCTGCGGATCTGCTTGGTCAATGTATCTCAATGGGGTGGTGCACACCAGAGCGGCAGGCGTTTTGCAGAAACGAAAAATGCCTGGGTGAGGCATTTTTTGGATTTCGGATGCGTTTCTGCCCCAATGTTAAGTATAGGAAAAACGCAAACCGCTCTGAAAAACGCCTGTTCAGAGCGGTTTTGCAGGCGTTTTTGTTACAGAAGCTGTTCAGTAACAGCTTTACTGTAACAATATATGAAATCTACTATACTGAAAACCGCAGCAGCAATCCGCAAAACGCTAGCAAAACGCCTCATAAAAATAAAAAAAAGCGTTTAAAAATCTGCTAGCGTTTTGCGGATCTGCTAGCGGGTTTTGGTGTGCACCAGCCCTGAGACTTTGAAAGTCCTTGAGCTCAATGGCTCTTTTGCATAGATAACTACTGGAGTTTCTTAACTCTTCCTGTACTGGAAACAATATTACACTTATGTCTCTGCCCCTAATGTTTTATTTCTTAGCTGTACTGCACATACAAATCATTACATCATATATTTTTTTTCGCTTCAGAGTCTCTTTACATGAATGAGAGTTTTACATTGCAAGAACCTCACAGATTCTTACAATATAGATTTAAGTGCTAAAGTGGAGTAACCCTTTGAGTACATTGTTAATTGTACTGTAAAGTGTAAAATATTTCAGTTTGCTGTCTTAGGACCATGCCATGTTACTAACCTCTGTGCATTTATCTACTCGCTTCATATTTGTTGATCAGAATTCCTATTTTATTCTCTAATCATGCATGCTTTGGCTCTATGGGGATTTTGTTTCCTCTTGAATCATACATTTAATTGTCATCTGAAGATCCATGCATCTGAGCGAGGCCACAATACAGCACATTTTACAGGATTATATCTTTTGGATTTATCTGTAATCATGCCTGACATTCAATGAACTTTAGAGGCCACACTGTTATAGATGCTGGAGTTAAAACTCTGGGACAAGGATAAAGTTTTGCTGAGAAAAATATTAATAATGGGCATATGGACTGAGTGGCCACTTGTACTACTATTATTATTATTATTATTATTATTATTATTGCCATGCAATAAATTCATTGAAATAGTAGAGAATTACCTGGGGCTTCCTCCAGCCCCCCGTAGCCTGTGAGCTCCCTCGGTGTCCTCTGGGTCATCTCCGTAGTACCGCTGGCGGCTTCGGTATGTGCGGGCCTTTGGCAAGAGTACAGAGACCCGGCATTCCATCACCTGTGGCATCATCACACGTCACTGTCAGGGTCCTGCGTATGCTCGGCACAAGAGAGACTTCCTCGCCTTGATTTGCATTCTGAAATGTATCACTGGTGGCGACATCTTTAGCTCTTCCAGGTGATCTGTATGGAGTGTTTATTACTGAGGTTTCTCTGCACAGAGAGATATTGCTTGCTTGGCATTTGGAAAATATTGTGTGCTGGCTTAAATCCGGGCTTTGGGAGGCACCAATTGTTTGTGGATTGGAAAGCAGCAAGTATTGTGTGCCATCCACTGGGAGGAGGGTAATATACCAGCAGCAGGAGAAGTGGAGCATGATGGCAGGAGCACCGGCAGCTGGAGGAGTGGATGTGCCATGCCGGTACTGATATTTGTAATGTACCAATGCCTGGCATTACATATGCCATAATCCTGATGTGCACACAAAGGGCTTGATTCACTAGCCGGCGCTAAGTCGGTTAGTGTGCCTTATCAGAGGTTACTGTGCCTTATCTGAGTTAGTGTGCCTTATCTGAGTTAGTGTGCCTTATCTGAGTTAGTGTGCCTTATCTGATGTTAATGTGCCTTATCTGAGTTAGTGTGCCTTATCTGAGGTTAATGTGCCTTATCTGAGGATCTTATGGTCGCATCATATACAGTGTAGCGGGTGCGATGTTATCGCAAAGATTGACGCATTACGCTTTGCGCGCTGTGCGCGGTGCAGTGCGCGATGCATCTTTTAGTGTGCACAAAGCTACTTAAGGGCACTAAGTTCAGATAAGGCACACTAACCTCAGATAAGGCACACTAACTCAGATAAGGCACACTAACCTCAGATAAAGCACACTAACTCAGATAAGGCACACTAACCTCAGATAAGGTTAGCGCTGCAGTTTGTGCCCACTAAGTGATAAGGCACACTAACCGGCTTAGTGCCGGTTAGTGAATCAAGACCAAAATGTTTTATTGCGCCCACAAATGTTTACACACATGCCATAGTACTATGCCATCTTTAGCGTGCACCATGCCAGTACTGATATTTTGATATGGCAATGCCTGGCAAGCCATAACCTTTAGCATGCACCATAATTATAGGGTTGCAGCTGATTTTACCAATATTTGTATTGTGCTCTATGGTGGTGCCATAATTACCATATCTAGCAATGCGCCATAATTATCTGCTCAGCCTGTAACACCTTTACCTCCTTACCAGTGTCCAAAGCTTGGCACCATGGTAAATACTTTATATTCATACTGGTGTTCATCTCGAGCTCCAAAATTGCAGTCACACCAAAATCATAAACACCAGATAAATTGCAGAAAATGTTACTTTCTCTGACTGCATAGGTCACAAAGGGACTGTAGGTTCAAACAGTATCACAAAGGGTCTGTAGGTGACATTTTTACTGCTGGCAGGTGATGTCAGTGGAAGGAGATGCTGTTTTTTTTTTTGGCAGTTGTAAACAGCTGTTATCTCCAACAATGCAGCAAGGCTCCCACAGTGTGATGTCAGAACCATGGTCCTGACATCACACTGTGGGAGGAGTTTCACCACCATATCAGCCATACAGACGTCCCTGATGATCCGTTTGGGAAAAGTAAAAGATTTCTTATGGGAAAGGGGGTATCAGCTACTGATTGGGACGAAGTTCAATTCTTGGTTACTTTCTCTCTTTAACTTGTATTGAACAACATCATTAAAAATCAAAGGAAATGAACTGTTATCAGTTGAAAATGTTAAAGTAAGATAAGAAAATGTAGGTGTGTGGCACATCCCATAGGAAATGTATGTACACTTGAGCCGAGCTGTATAAGTGACACTTTGCAATATATTGATTCTGATCCCTGTACCTTGCCTGCTTGCTTTTTCCGTCGACTGGTATGGTGGACGTGTGCACAGCTGTGTATAGTGGAAAAGTCACGTCAACATTCAATCTTCAAGAAAAAAGCAGTTAGCGTGCACCTTCCGTCTTAAAAGTAGATGATTTAATGCCCAAAGATAGACAGTACATTCTTAATTGCAAGCAGGTTGTTCATTTCATCATACACTGACATCCCCGGATGGGGTAAACAAAGCCAGGCAAATCTTACGTGACCGTTGGTAGCAGGGGTGTGCGGGTGGGAGGTGGGTGGAGGCTGTAGCGGTGGAGCGACGGCCGTTTCGCGTCTGTCTGACGCTTGGTCACGCGTACCACTGTGAAGTGCGGAAGTGAAAGACCCGATCTATAGCGGGGAGAAATCCCCGCCTCTTCCGTAGGCGTCACTTCCTGGAGTCAAAGGCTAGTTGTGCATGGAGCGCAAACAAGACACAGCACTGCAAAAAGGCGGAAGTGAACCGCCCTGTCGTCAAAGGAACGCACCTAAGCGGCCCTATGGACGCCAAATTATAGGCGAAATTGCCCTGGGCCGCTAACGTCAGTGGGAAAACCGTCCCAATATACATTTTAAAACACTAATAGGGCGGAACAAAAATTTTTATCCACTGATGGATGCGTTCGGACAGCCATTGCAGCGCTATGCCATTGGTGCGGTTCCAAGACAGTGCAAGAGTGTCTTAAAGTGACAGTGCATATTAAAACCAATAGCTAAGGAAAGCTGAGCGATTTAACAAATATTATGTGGACATAGCAGGGGGCATATGGCTACAAGGGATGGTACATAAATTACAAAGGACCCAGATCGTGGAGATGGGAAAACGGCCTGATGTCAGACATGGTATAGAAGAGCAGCGCCCACCAAAACATAAGAATTTATCAAAAATTCATTACCAAAAAAATTGCAACTAACGGTTTAAAGAAATTGTATTAATGTGAAAACCGGTTTGCTAAGGTGAACGCTGTTAACTCCCACCATGCCTGGAGGTCATCCGCTACGTCTACCCAGGTCCTACAGGGGGGAAATCTTTAATGTTCCATACTAAGGCCATTCCAGTAATTAACTGCAAATGGTATTGGAACATAATAATAATACCTAGGAAATAGAGGGTAAGGGGGGAGAGAGAGAGAGAGAAGGAGGAGGGGAGGAAAGGAGGGAAGACAAAGAGTCCAATGGGCCAAGGGTTAGTATTTTCATGGGTCGAGCATACAGGATAATTCGATCCTATCGTTAAGGCCTAAAGGGCCCATTGCTTCAGTTTTCAAAATGATTTTTGTTTCCTTTCTTAATAATAGTTTTTCCCTATCTCCTCCCCTTCGTGGGACATTTTGTTTGTCTATACCAGCAAAGCGGATCACTGATCCGTCTCCACCATGGATTTCTCTCATGTGTGTTATAAAGCGGGTACAACCTTTGCCTGATTTAATTGAGGCAATGTGTTCACCTACCCTAACTTTCATAGGGCGGGTGGTTTGCCCAATATAGAAGAATTCACAAGGACATAACATCACGTATACTACAAAATTTGTCTGACATGTAAAGAATTCCTTCACTCTAAACCTTTCTTTGCCAATGCGAATACATTTGTTCGGGTTAATACTATCACACAAATTACAATGTCCACATTTGAAGTTTCCTACTGGGAGAGACATACTTAACCAGTCTTTAGTTCTCGGACTTGTGAATTCGCTACTAGTTAGCCAGTTACTTAAGGTGGGTACCCTTCTGAATGCCACCCTTGGGGGTGTTTTGGAGATGGTGTCTAAATCAGAGTCCCTAGTGATCATTGACCAATTTGAAAATATGGTTTTTCTAATCTGTTCTGCCATTGGGGAGAATTCAAACGTAAAAGTGGTTCTGCTGTTTCCAGCTCTTGATTTCTTATTTGGAACTAGTAACGATTGTCTCTCTTGTTTTTGTGCTCTTTGTTTGGCTCTTTTTAACAGTTCCTCATTGTAGCCTCTTTGTAAAAATCTTGAGGTCAATTCATCTGCTTGGATATCAAAATCTTCTTCATTGCTGTTATTTCTCCTCAATCGCAGGTATTGGCCATAAGGTATGGCCTCAATCACATGTTCCGGGTGGAAACTGTGTGCATGGAGAACCGAGTTGGTGGCTGTTGCCTTTCTGTGTCCCCTACTGATTAAAGTGTTGTTCTCCACCACCAATTTCACATCCAGGAAAGTGATCTCATATTCACTCAATTCGTGAGTAAATTGCATATTTACTGCGTTTGTGTTCAAATATTGCATGAAGAGTAAAAATTGATCATTTGATCCCGACCACACCACCAGGACGTCGTCCACATACCTCGACCACTGTCTGACGTACCTCCGGAATGGGTTCTGCTCCGAAAGCACGGCAGACTCTTCCCACGCCCCCAAGAAGAGGTTAGCATAGGAGCATGCCACCGGGGTCCCCATGGCCGTCCCCGACACTTGTCGGTACCACTTGCGGTCAAACAGAAAGGCGTTATTCGCCAATACAAATTCCAGACATTTCAGAATGTACTCTATGTAATCCGCATCTTTATTAGTGCGGGATAAGTAATGTCTAACCGCCGCGACACCGAGTTGGTGCGGGATACGGCTGTACAGACTGACCACATCAATCGTGGCCAGTCTATCTCCGGGGACCCAGGTGGCACGCTCCACCATTTGCAACACCTCCAGTGTATCCCTCAGGTGAGAGGGGACCCCAACTAGTAGGGGGCGCAGGAGGTGGTCGAGGTATCTGGACAGCCTCTCAGTGAGAGATCCACAGCCGGACACTATGGGCCGTCCCGGGGGCGCGGTCAGGGATTTATGGAGTTTCGGTATATGATACCAAACTGGCCGACGTGGGAAGAGTGGTAACAAATCATTGGCTAACTTCTTAGGGAGGAAACCTTTGTCTACGCCTTCTCGTAACAATGTATGCAATTTCTTCTGATATTTTAACGTTGGGTCAGATGGCAGTGGAAGATAGGTATCTCTATCCTCCAACTGTCTTAGTGCCTCATCTCGGTATTGGGTTACCGACATAATTACAAGGTTACCTCCCTTATCTGCCTTTCTCAATATGATTTCTTGATTGTTCTTTAACCATATCAACGCTTTCCACTCTTCTTGTGTAAGATTAGATTCTGCCTCTTTATAAATTTCAGCTTTGATATCTCTCAAAGTATTTTCAAAAAAACGTTCAAGGGTTGACCCTGAGGTGGTAGGGAAAGCTTGGATAGATCTACAGGCCCTAAAAGACGTCACATCTCTCCCCGCTATAGATCGGGTCTTTCACTTCCGCACTTCACAGTGGTACGCGTGACCAAGCGTCAGACAGACGCGAAACGGCCGTCGCTCCACCGCTACAGCCTCCACCCACCTCCCACCCGCACACCCCTGCTACCAACGGTCACGTAAGATTTGCCTGGCTTTGTTTACCCCATCCGGGGATGTCAGTGTATGATGAAATGAACAACCTGCTTGCAATTAAGAATGTACTGTCTATCTTTGGGCATTAAATCATCTACTTTTAAGACGGAAGGTGCACGCTAACTGCTTTTTTCTTGAAGATTGACTGTTATCAGTTGAAGCATGTACTTCTTACACTGTTTTCATTATATAATATGCTCATATAGTGTAACATGTCAAGAGTGATGAGACTACAATACCTAAGTTTATAATTTTGTGTTTTTAAAAGTTGGCTTTGACTAGAGCGCTCCCCTTACAAGTTCTGCAGCGATTCGTATGTTTCACTGTAAGTCCTTGGGAGAGGATAGTGCAGAGCGGAGAAAAAGCAAGAGAGTGCAGGATAGAGAGTAGGAGAGAGAGAAGAAGGAGAGTCCGAGAGCCCCTGGACTTACGGTGGTGACTGGCTGACTAGTGGCTTGGATAACTGTCCTGGCTGGAAAATTGGCCCCTAGGCTTACAGCCTAGTCTGGTGCGGTTGGTTCAGAGGCCTAATGCTGGGTATACACCATACAATTTTCTGTTAGATTTACCTGCCAGATAGATAAAGTTCAACATGTTGGAAATTTATCTATCTTACCTTCTATCTGCCGAGCAAATAGGCATTGTTCTACTCAGCAGGAGATAAACAGAAGACAATGCACCGGAGATAATGACTATTCTCTAAAGAAAATAATCTAATTATGCATTCTAAAAGAAAATCTAACAGAAGAATCTAACAGAAAATTGTATGGTGTATTCCCAGCATTAAAGGTCTGGACTGGTGGAGGAGAGCAGCCTGATGAAGAGGTGCAGATCCTTATGCTGGGCATACATGGTAAGTTTATGCGCCGGTATGGAGCCAGCGGCTCGATGCCGGCACGTCACCGCTCGTGCGCGCGGATCGATTTCCGCTCGTCCCCGCGGGCCTGCCTTATCAGCCGCTCGATTCCCCACTATTGTCCGCCCGCGGGGATCGAGCGGGGAATCTATCCGGCGGGTAATCGAACCTGTCGGATATTATCAATCGAGCCATCAGCGGCTCGATAGATAAGGAAACAAACTAACCGTGTATGCCCAGCATTAGGCTGAGGTGGTCCAGGAGAGCCGCATTGGAGGGGCCGTGGTGTTGGAAGACCTAATAGCTGGAACCGGAGTTCTGTGGTGCTGGCTACTGGCCTGCCTGATGGTGTTGTGCTGTGTTGAAGTGATGCAGAACAGCCCCTGTAATATAATGGTTCTTTATAAAACTATAATAATAATAATTAACAAAAACAACTATTATTTGAAAAGCAGATTATTACAATCATATTTGTTTAGCAGAATTGAAAAAAAAATATACACCAAAGTGCACCAAAAATTAAAAAGATGACAAATACACTTAGCTTTCTTTCTTCTTCTTTTTTTTGTGTGTGTTAGAGAAATTAATTTATGCCTGGTTGATCTCTGTGTTCTTCCTTGTAAACCTTCCATTCAGAGGATAGAATCATGTCCAGACCAATCACTTTCTAAGCTTCTTATGTCATGATTAACTTAAAACTCTTGACCAGTTGCCCTCAGTCTATCTTAGGTCATGCATTCCAGGCACTGTAGTTGTTATCTTCCTGGAAAGGCTGTTAGGACCACAAGAAGGCATTTCTAAAGGCTATCTCCGCTTCAAAGAAAGTAAAAACATTACAAATATTTCAGCAAATGTTTCCAAACCTAAATTACTTTTTTAATTGCTCTGTCTGTGTCAGACCTAGCTGAAACTGCATTAGATGTGTCCGCATGTAAGCTGTGAGCTCGGATGCCCAGCATGCATTCTACATACAAATTGCAGGACATATCGCTCCAATAAAATAAGTCAAAATATTTATATAAACACTAGTAGACCTAAGGCAGTTTAAAAACGGGCTCTAGGTCTGTGTTCCTGTCACTGTCACTAGGCACGGGTGCCCACTCACCCGACGCCGCCCGCTCACCCACCACCGCACGCGGCCATTGCTCGCTCACCCGCCGCACATCCGGCCACCTTGCTCACACGCCACTCGATGGACTCCCTGGCCCCGTCCCCGGCCTCCTGTCTCTGGGTCCGTGCTGCGCACATGCGCAGTGGGCAAAAGCACGGACAACGCTGCACAGGCACAGGAGGCACGGACACAGGGGTTTTATTATAGAGGATGGGCTGGCCTGGTTTTGTGTTGTTGTGTTCTAGTGAAAGCTTGTATAAAAAAAAAAAAACCCTCTGGGGAATACCTACCTCGGGAGGGGGAAGCATCTGGATCCTAATGAGGCTTCCTCCGTCCTCCTCCATCCTGGCAATCCAGCGCTGCGACCCCCCGAACAGCAGCTAGGTAAATATTTACCTACTGCGATCCAATGCAGGCACAGTATCGTCTCTTCATTTGGGCTAAGGCAGAGTCGAGGAGGTTTCAGGGGAGCCAGCGTTGGATTCCCTCAGGCCACAGAGGATGGGGAAGCCTCATTGGGACCCTGAGGCTTTCCCCTCCCAAGGTAAGTATCCCCCAAAGGGGGATATACAGCGTCTCTTTAAAGCACAGTTGAAGTAAGAGGTATATGGTGTCTGTCATATTCTACTGGGCACTCTCTCAACAGATGCACCTTTTGTCTCCACCCCCACCCTTTAGATTGTAAGCCTTTGGCAGGGCCCTCCCCCCTTGTGTTTCCAGCTTGATTATGCAGTCTCATTGTCAGCCACCCCCCTAGAGGACTAAAACAGACTCTATTTTGAACCCACACAAGACACTAAACCACTGTTATCAAAGGCATTTGCAGACAGGCAATCTGCCCTATTTAAAGTGACACTGAAGCGAGAAAAAACTTAAGATATAACAAATTGTATGTGTTGTACACATAAGGAATAGAACATTTGTAGCAAATAAATGAGTCTGTTATTTTTTATATTCAGCTATATAGCATTTTTTATAGCATTGTATCATATTGTCATATTTGCAGTTTGCTTTGCTTTGCAGTCTTAAGGTGGCCACACACCATACAATTTTTTAAATATCTGTTCAATTTAAGAATTGCAATCAATTTTTCTTGTAACAAATTAAAAAATATGACCAATGTACCACACACCTCTGTTCAATTTTTCTCCAATTATGCTAAAAATGATTGGAAACTCTGAGAAAATTGCTAGGGTATGTATATTAATAAACTTACAATCCAACACACACCATACAATCTTTAGAGAAATTGAACAGAAATATCTGGCATTCTGGATCGATTTAAATCGAAAAACACGGGAATTCCGATCGGATTTTTCAGTCGAATGAAAAAAAAGCTTTCGATTTTTTCGAGAAATACGATCGTTTTCATCGAAATGCTCTAAAATCGGATCATTTTATTGTATCGTGTGTGGCCACCTTATAGTTTAAAGTACAGAGCGTGGTTTGCAGAGCTAATGGCTCTTTGAACTTCTCTTGTCACTAAATGTTATCTAAAGCTGTCTGTCTCTGTTTCTTTGATCTATAATGCTCCAGAAATCAGCAACCAATTTGGCCTTGAAGCTCAGAGAAGCTCTTTTGCATAGATAACAACTGGAGTTTCTTAAAGGGGGCCATACATTAGCCGACCAACCAACCAATCTACCATCCAATTCGATTATTATAATTGAATTGAATGAAAATTGGTGCTGCCAAGTGCATGCCCGACCGACAAAGCGACCAATTTCAGGACAGAAATTGGCCGCACGGTCAATCGCGGATGCTGGAAGATGTCGGGCCGAAGTTGGTTGGTCGGGTGTGCGGCGGTACAGCGGCCGAATTGCAAATGAGCAAATGAGATGACGAAACCCCCGCCACTGCCGCTGCAATGTATAAATGTATGTAGTGTGTGTGCATTTATACATTACCTGTCTGGTGTCAGCCTCCACCCGGTTTCCGTCCATCTTGCCGGGTTTCGCATACACGCCGGCGGTGCATAGCGTCTGACGTCAGATGCTATGCACTGCTAGCGTGTATGCGGCTGTTACCCGGCGAGATGGACGGACACCTGCTACAGGACAGGTAATGTATAATCGCACGCACACTACATACATTTATACATTTTGGGGGCAGCGGCGGGCGGACGCGGCGGGCTCAGCCGATTCCCTGGTGATTTCATGCTGAAATCGGGCGGGAATCGGTCTGTAGTGTATGGGCAGATTTGACCAAGAGACAAATGTATCTATAATCAGATTCGATTACAGATAAATGTGTCTCTTGGTCGAATCTGCCCATAATCTTCGAATGTATGGGCACCTTAACTCTTCCTGGACTGAAAACTTATTTTATGACTACTAATGTTCTATGTCTTAGCTGAACTACACATACAATTCATTATTTCATAAGTTTATTTTCACTTTAGATTCCTTTAAAAAGGAAATAAATACAACATGTCAGCCTCCATATCTCCATATCCCTTTTACTTCTGGTGTGCTTTAAGTTATATTTGAAGTGATTTATACATTCTGGTTTAATCATAGCTTTTGTTGTTACTGAATTTTGTTTCATTTTTTTTTTTTACTTTTTTTATAACCATATTTAGTTTGATGAGTTGCTGTATTCATATTACAAGATTTCAGCTCCATAAATTTAGCTGATGTTTATATGCTTTATTATAAATGTTATATTGTCTAGGTCGGATCTTCAATTGTCTTTCTTTCTCTTGCATTGGCTGCTATAGATGCACTTCTAAACTGCATACAATCTGAATTCGCATGCAATCTGATGTTTTTAGCACCTCATTGACAATCTGTAATACATATTAAGCAGTAAAAAATGGGTGTTGCAAAAATTCCTGTGCTGTTTTTTTTTTTTGTCATCACCTTGGTGATAAAATTATTTAGTATTCGCTATGCAATTTACCTCATGCAATCCTTAAGTTAAGGATTAGATTCTTAATCCTTGAATCCTATGCTTAAAGAGACTCTGTAAAGAGACTCTGTATCGAAAAAAAGGGCCCCTGGGGGTACCTACCACGGTAGGGGGACCTCCGGTGGCTGTACAGCGGTAAGTCACTGCCCGCTGTCAGCCGCTGTGTGACACTTCAATATTCCGGGGGGGGGGGGGGGGGGGAGAGCCAGGAAGGGGGGCCCCAAGGTGAGGGAAAGGGGGGGAGACTTCCCCCCTTCTCCGCTGCTATTCCCATCGCCCTCTTTCACTGGCTGCCTCCCTTTCTTGGGACACCTATAGACCTAGCTACATACACTGGGGGCACTTATAGACCTGGCTATACTGGGGACACCTATACACCTGGCTATACTGGGGCCACCTATACACCTGGCTGCATATACTGGGAACACCTATACAGCTGGATACATATACTGAGGACACCTATAGACCTCGCTACATATATTGGGGACACCTATCCACCTGGCTACATATACTGGGGACACCTATAGACCTGGCTATACTGGGAACACCTATATACCTGGCTACATATACTGGGGACACCTAAAGACCTGGCTATCTATACAGGAGACACCTATAGACCTGGCTATCTGTACTGGGGACACCTATAGGCCTGGCTACCTATTCTGGAGACACCTGTAGACCTGGCTACCTATAATGGGGACACCTATAGACCTGGCTACCTATTCTGGGGACACCTACAGTCCTGGCTACATATACTGGGAACACCTATACAGCAGGATACATATACTGAGGACACCTATAGACCTGGCTACATATATTGGGGACACCTATCCACCTGGCTACATATACTGGGGACACCTATAGACCTGGCTATACTGGGAACACCTATATACCTGGCTACATATACTGGGGACACCTAAAGACCTGGCTATCTATACAGGAGACACCTATACCTGGCTATCTGTACTGGGGACACCTATAGGCCTGGCTACCTATTCTGGAGACACCTGTAGACCTGGCTACCTATAATGGGGACACCTATAGACCTGGCTACCTATTCTGGGGACACCTACAGTCCTGGCTACCTATTCTGGGGATACCTATAGACCTGGCTATCTTAACTGGGGAAATCTATAGACCTGGTTATCTATTCTGGGGACACCTATAGACCTGGCGACTTATACTGGGGACACCTATGGACCTGGATACCTGCACTGGGAAAACCTATAGACCTGGTTACTTCCACTGGGGATACCTTTTGACCTGGTTACCTATACTGGGGCACCTATTTTGGGGGAACTGCTGCCAGATTCAATATTTTTGGGGAACTGTTGCTGCTAGATTAAGTGTATTTTGGGAAACAGCTGCCAGATTCTGTGTATTTTGGGGGAACCACTGCTGCTACATGTATTTTTGGTGATCCGCTGCCAGATTACGCATATTTTGGGGAGCCGCTGCCAAATTATGTGTATTTGGGGGAACTGCTGCTGCCAGATAAGTTCTATTTTGGGGGAACGACTGCCAAATTGCATGGATTTTTGGTGAAATGCTGTCAGATTACATGTATTTTGGGGGGAAACACTATGGCAGAGTTCAAACTTCCCCGGCAGACCTTTTACACTACTGCTAAGGTCATGTATATTTTGCCCCACCCATGACCACACCCACATTCTGTTGCGTGACCACACCCATTTTTGATAAAATATCACAATATAAAATATTTACTGTTGTCAGTAAATTATTATATCGTGAAAGGTGGGAAACACTGGTATGGGGGCCCCATAATCGCCT
This sequence comes from Hyperolius riggenbachi, assembly GCF_040937935.1. Lineage (NCBI taxonomy): Eukaryota > Metazoa > Chordata > Amphibia > Anura > Hyperoliidae > Hyperolius > Hyperolius riggenbachi. The sequence goes on from NC_090648.1 coordinate 448,919,566, forward strand.
AGTGCCCGGGGGTGCCATGAGTTGTCAGTCCGCCCCTGCTTCTTTATACCTTGTCTATAATGTGCAATTATCCTCTGCTCTCTAGCTGTCATCAGCTGTCTGGTGTATTGTACTAATCTGAAGCGTACGTTAAAAAAGGGCGCCGGGAAAAAAGGGCACAGGGTTTTAAAAGATAATCATGAATAACGTTTAAAAAAAAAATTTGTGTTATATTTCGTTTAAAAATAATGTTTTATAAAGTTATAAATCATTAAATAATGTGTATAAAATCGGCAATTTTAAAAACGTTAATCTTCCCTGTTTAAAAATTGAAATTTATAATAACGTTTTATAAAACATTAATAAGAATTTTACTAAAGCTATACCTAACCCTACTCTCACACAGAACCCTCCCTGTACCTATCCCTAACCCCTAGACCCCCCTGTTGGTGCCTAACCCTAAGACCCCCCTGTTGGTGCCTAAACCTAAGACCCCCCTGGTGGTGCCTAACCCTAAGACCCCCCTGTTGGTGCCTAAACCTAAGACCCCCCTGTTGGTGCCTAAACCTAAGACCCCCCTGTTGGTGCCTAAACCTAAGACCCCCCTGTTGGTGCCTAAACCTAAGACCCCCCTGTTGGTGCCTAAACCTAAGACCCCCCTGGTGGTGCCTAAACCTAAGACCCCCCTGTGATAAGCATTAATAACGTTTTAAAAAAATATGGTGCGGTTTTTCGTTTAAAAATGTGAAAAAGAAAAAAATGTAAGTATGGTTTTCCGTTTAAAAGTAATGTTTTAAAAAAATATTGTACTGTTTTTCGTTTAAAAATAATGTTTAAAAAATTACAAATCATTAAATAATGTGTAATCATGAGAAACAGTTATAAAACATTAAAAGTCTCCGGGCGCCGCTTTTAAAACGTTATTTTTCTCCGGCGCCCTTTTTTCCTGTTGGGCGGCGATTAAACGATATTTATTATGGGAGTGAATGGCGGCGCCCTTTTTGTCCACCTGCCTCATGCGCCCAAATTTCCTGCTTCCATCTGCAGCTATAAAGCATGTCATTTGACGAACTCTGAAGCCAAGCAGATTAGGAGAGTACACTAGGCTGCTCTGATGACAGCAAGAGAGCAGAGAGGGGGATCACAGGGTATGCAGGAGTATACACTGCAGTCTGCATGTAGGACAGGAACAGATGTTGCAGGAGAGGGAGTGCAATTGCAATTAGCATTGGGCAAATAGGGGAGATGCAGAGTGGCAGTTAGCTGTACTTTATACAAAAAGCTGGGGAGGGGGGGGGGGGGGGGCTTAAACCCTGGCCACATACTTGTAGGGGAATGGATCTCTAGAGCACTGGAATAGTTAAAGGAAACCCGAGATGGAGTCATATGGTGTATTTATGCTACCAGGTCTTCCTTCAGCCCCATGAAGTATGGGGAGTCCCTCTCCAGCCCCTTCATTCACTTGTATTAGCTCCCAATAATCTGACCACTTGTGGGGTTATGCGTGTCGCGGCACACCTGCATCCTCTGTCATGCTCCTGCAGGCGGAGACCTTCTGCGCCTGCACAATAGTACTGCACAGAATGCTCCTGGGAACAGGGGCTTGGTGTGGAGGGCAGGCAGCCATACTGCACATGCGCACTACCCCACAACTGCCTGGATTACCAGGAGCTATTGCAAGTGAACGGAGAGGATGGCAAGGAACCCCCCCCCCCCACACACACACACACACACACAATTCATGGGGCTGGAGGAAGACCTAGGAAAGTATAAACGTGCCATATGACTCCATCCTAGTTAAAGGAAGCATCCGAGCACATTAAAAAAAATGAGATCTACTTACCCGGGGCTTCCTCCAGCCCCTGTCTGCAGCTATGTCCCTCGCCTCTGCTCTGGTGGCTCCCAGTCCCCTCCAGTGCCTTGCCAGGTTGCCCTCTACTACGCCTGCGTGAGCACCGCTGTCAATCACAGACACGTGGTCTGGAGTGTTCTGCACACTCCAGACCACATGTGCTCGATTTTCAGCGGTGCTCACACAGGCACAGTAAAGGATGACCTGGCAAGGTCGGCATCTGCACTGGAGGGGACTGGGAGCCACCAGAGCTGCGGTGAGGGACATTGCGGCAACTAGGGGCTGGAGGAAGCCCCGGGTAAGTAGATCTCATTTTTTATGTGCTTGGATGCTTCCTTTAAGGAAACTGAGCACCTGTAATTGTATTAAATTTTTTAAATGAGCTCCATAAGGGATGTTTATATGAGTGTGCCATTAGGGGAGGGGGGGAGGGGAGGTTGGGTAAAGCAGCATTACTTACCAATGGTGGTCACTATCTACTCCACACACGGGCTGCACAGCGACTGCATTTAAAATTTCCTCGTGCCGTCGTGTGCACACTTGCCGCAATACATGCCAGGTGGAGTAGTTTGTGGATGCAAGTACATATCTGTACTTGCATCCATGGACTGCATCTCCCAGCATGCATTGCAGCAGGCACGCATGAGCAGCCACCAGGAAAATGAAAATGCAGCGCTGTGCAGTCTTTCCGGGGAGAAGATTGGGACCACCATATGGGTGTAAGGCCACAGGAGCAGCCCACCATAGGTATGTAATGCCGCTCTCCCCAACCACCTTGCCTCCCCATCCCAAGGGCACACTCATACAAACCTCCCTAAGGCCTGGAACCCACTACACCCACTTAGATGCTCCTAGGCAATTGTCCACTGTGTGAAAAAAGAAGTCCATCAATGCAACAAAATTTAGAATATTTTAATAAAACTATTTTTTCATTTAACGTGTACCTAAATGTAATAAAATAAAGTGCCCATATGGGGTAATTTGGGAGGGGGAAGACTCTGGATCCTTAGCAGGCCTGTTCCAGTGCTGGGACCCCAGAAAATCCTCTGCTGACAAGGTGCAGTATTCCGCTCTTGCTGTGGCAGATTTAGCTGAGCCTGTTTGGGTCTACTCTACTGAACAGGCGCAATCAGTCTGCGCCTCCACAGTAGAGCACACCTGATCGGGCTCAGCTTATTCTGGAGCAGAACAAGCAGAAAGTTGCTACTGCACCTGTACACTGTAGCAACTTGAATTGTTTTTATCTGGAGGTCCCAGTGGTGGAAGGTCTTTGTGGAGGGCGATGGGGAAAGGCTCTTTAAAATCCAGAGGATTCCCCCTGCTGAGGCGATTACCGCCCTAGGGGAGATTTTTTTTTTCTTACAGTGCCTCTTTAACCTGTTTAGATATTTGGATGTGAATTTCACGTCCTGATTCACCCTCCTGTGCATTCCAAGACGTGAAACGCACGTCCTGCACTTTTGACCCCCTCCACACGCTTGTGCGGATGCACACGCGGTCCCATGAGCTCTTCCTTTCTTCCCGCGCATGCATGCATGCTCGTGTGCTCACTTAAAGGGCAACTGAAGGGAGAGGTATATGGTGGCTGCCATGTTTATTTCCTTTTAAACAATACCAGTTGCCTGGCTGTCCTGCTGATCTATTTGGCTGCAGTAGTGTCTGAGTAACAGAAGCAAGCATGCAGCTAATCTTGTCAGATCTGACAATAATGTCAGAAACAGCTAATCTGCTGCATGCTTGTTCAGGGTCTATGGCTAAAAGTATTAGAGGCAGAGGATCAGCAGAGCTGCCAGGTAACTGGTATTGCTTAAAAGGAAATAAATATGGCAGCCTCCATATATCTCTCATTTCAGTTGTCCTTTATATGTGAATGACTGCTACACTCATTCATGTAAACAGAAAAAAAAAACACTTTAAAAAAGTTTTAAAGTGACAGTGTCCTCATTTAACAATAAATCCCCCTCCCCCCCAAAAAAAAGTATTAACGCCTACCTAATTAACCTTTTGTGTCACCTATACATATGCATAGTCTTCAGATCAGGGGACACTTGTAATGGCTGCCGCCCGTAGCGATCGTATGTGATCGCTAGGGCGACAGTTCCGAGACCCAACGCTGTACAGATACATTACTGTGTTGTTGCCTAGCAATGTATCTGTACAGCACTGGGGTCCCCAAACTGTGTGCCATAGTGATTGGATCCAATCGCTACAAACGCACAGGCTGGGGATAATGGTATGCCCTGGCCCGGATTTTCATCACTTGAGCTTATAGGCACAGATGTCCTGGCACCCTAGACTTCCCCCTCCATGAACCTACAAACTCCTGTCTAACCACTGACTAGCCCAGCTGTCACTTCTCCATTAATTCCCTTGCCTGTCATAGCTACAGGCGTCCCTTTGCATTAGCTAGCCAGAGGTACCCTCAGTATTAAGCAGCCAGTGGTGCCCTCAACTGAAGGGAGATATCGTCAGTGGAATGCCAAGAGCTGGGTGAGTAACCTCTCATTTACGCTCTGCTCGGTACTCTACATAGGGAAGGAGAGAGGAAAGCGCTCAGGGAGGGGAGTGAGCCACCTTTTCATCATCAGTGTGGGTATGCCACATTCTCAACTAGTAATGAAATATGGCATGTAGGGTATCATTTGAACCGGAATAAGATAAATAATATATGCTGAGGTGCTTTATAACTGTGGCATTTGTCATGTAAAAGTTATGAAGGGTGTAAAATGAAAAAAAAAAAAGTATTTTCTGCATTTATGCCTATAACATTAAATAATGTTCAAAAACAAATATTACTGGAAGAAAGCCTTGATTGTCCTAAAAAAATATCTATGTCTTTGATGACATAAGTAATAAAAATTGATTGCTGTATCATAGCGACACAGCTGATTTGCCACAGTAGTCAGGAATTTTAAAGGGAACCTTAATGACAGTATGTTTGTTTAGGCTGAACTTCCTCTTTAAAGTCCAACAGGGACCAAGACTGCAACACCTTTGGTTTTGTTTTTTAGACGAGAAGAAGTCTTAAGGTGGGTACACACGTCAGATAAAAGTCTTTGGAAAATGAAAGATCAAAGACCAATTTTATCCTCTTCCATGTAGTATGAGAGCCATACCTACACAGTCTATTCTATGGAGCTGAACTCCCCATCAGACAGAAATCTTTGCAAGATGCTGCACACAAAGATGCTGTAGACAATCAAAAGATCAGTATCTGCAAAAGATCTGTTCCTGCAAAAGATCAGTTCCTGCAAAATGCATTGATAGTCTATGATATCTGCAGATCATCATACACACCTGGTTTAACGGACAATTACAGAGGCGTATCTAGAGGGGTGCAGACATGGATTGTGCCATGGGCGCCACGGCACGATGGGCGCCATGCCTTCTCCTGTGCTGCACCGCCATGCTTAGCCCTATGCTTCTCTGTTACTTAGACCTCAGGTCAGATTCATTTTGTTATCTGGGGAACATGGCTACTTAATTTATGTATGTAGGGCATACTTTGGTTAGTGTTAGAAAAGAGGAAAGTCGAAATAAGAAAAAATATTTCCAAAAAAGTAACTTCAGCAATATCCTAAGTCCAAAAACACAGGCAAACATAACACATGTATACGAGAAAGGATGCTGTTTTTAGAGGGGAAGGTGGCTCTGAACAGGGTGGTGGCACAATTTCAGTGTTTGCCATAGGCTCTATATTACCCAGATACGCCCCTGGACAATTATCTGCAGATCAGATCCACCAGGTTGGATTTTCAGATCGGCAGATAATTGTCTGATCTGCAGATGAATGTCTGTTAAACAAGGTGTGTATGGGATCTGCAGATATCATAGACTATGAATGCAATTTGCTGGAACAGATCTTTTGCAGGAACTGATCTTTTGCAGATACTTATCTGCTGAATGTGTACAGAATCTTTGTGTCCAGCATCTTGCAGATATTTTTATCTGATGGGGAGTTCAGCTCCATAGAATAGACTGTGTAGAGTATGGCTCTTATACTACATGAAAGGGGGTAAAATTGGTCTGTGATCTTTCATTTTCCAAAGACTTTTATCTGATGTGTGTACCCACCTTTAGAACCACAGTTTTTATTTTGTCTCTGGCAACAATAGGATTCAAAATTAAACAATTATTAACAATGAATTGCAGTGAATACATCTTTACCCCTTATGTATATCCAAATGCTTATTGCAGTAAGTTGAAAGTAGTATAGTATAAATTGGAGCTCTCAAACTAAGATCAATTTTCCAAGTTTAGAGAGTTCATCCCTACTGCATGACTTTCAGTGTTCTGTTGCTATGTTTGCAAGCAAAAGTACTTTGACAGGGATTTTTTATTTATTTTTTTTTATAGTGGTTGTAGTAAGTAGAAGTGTATCTGTCGGGCATAAAATCAAAAATCAATTCTTTATTTTTATTTGGTAAACAAGTAATAAGGATGGCCCATATTTAATGACAAGTTCCACCGGCCGCTAGGGGGAGCTCCGGGATCTAGCCGTCCTCACCATCAGGACCATCGGGGATACGGAGAAAAAGGTCGCACGTCTGTCTCGGCGGCAGAGACAGACGTGCGACCTTTTTCTCCGTATCCCCGATAGCCAAGAGCTCTCAGACCCGACATTCTCCGGTAGCAACTCCAGGAACAAGCAGTCATAGAGCGCGGCTGTCCTGATGGTGAGGACGGCTAGATCCCGTAGCTCCCCCTAGCGGCCGGTGGAACTTGTCATTAAATATGGATCATCTAACTGTGAACTAAAGTATCGTGGAAGTGTCATTGGAGTTGGCCGCTCTATAGGCTAAGCGCTAGACCCACCTGGATTGTGAGGTGGTGTCAATCTGGTGAGCTGCTAGTGTGGAGGGGTTGTAGAGACCACGAGTGATGCACAATTGAGCACCTATGCACGTGTGGGGAACTGTACTTTGTGATTCACAGTAATGCACTATGTGCGATTGTTTTTCTATGTTTAAATTATAGAAAAGAAGAGGAGCGCTGTCACAGCACTATAGACTGATATTCAAGGACTTGTGATAGCGAATACTCGACTGAAGCATATGCTATTTATTGCACCCGTTTGTATTGTGGCAGGCGCAGTTTGTGTTTATTATAAGTAATAAGGATGATAGCCAGGCAATCCAAAAGTTAAAAATCACTTTTTACTTTTCTTGTTGATAAATGATCGTTCTCTATTTTACCTGACTCTTATTTGGTACATCTGCTGCATGAAGGAAGTTGCAGGCCATTCTGGGTTGACTTTTTTTGCTTCTTTACTTTCACATCAGACTTAACTAATGCAGCCTGATTGGCTGAAGCCTCTTTCCATTCTGTTTTCCCCTACCACACCTCTGTTCCTCTCTGATTGGCCAATGGATTGGTCCATGGTATGGGGGGCTCTGGAGGAAAGGGAAAACCAGGCCTTCCCCTCTCCCCCAGAACCCTTGTCCAATCCATGGACAAGGGGTTCTTCCCCACCTCTGGTGCCCCAGGACATCGGTGGCCCCACCTCCTTTGGGAGTACCAGAGGTAGGGAAGAGCCCCTTGTCCATGGATTGGACAAGAGAACTGCGCCCACCCCATACCATGGACCATGCGGCCTGGTATCGCTCAGGGTGCAAAGCCCCACGCGGCCAGGGCTCCGTATACTGTCCATCCCAGCTTTCATGAGGCTTGGGAGGGGGGACCCCACACTGTCTGTTTTCATAAAATGTATATAATATGTATACAGAACTTAGAGAACTCGGAATGCAGTACCGTGTGCTGCAGTAAAGTGTCATTTTACACAGTTTAAAAAACATTTTTCCTATGAAATGTTGAAATCATTTTTCTCAAAAACTATAAGGTCTTCTCACAATTTGTTTTTACCATATGCCTACTCATCTGCTTAATATACGTGGCAAATTTGGTGTTGATAGCATGTATGGGGGCTTTACAATTAAATGCAAACTTCTGCGCCATTCAATGCAATAGAAAATGCCCTCGGAACACGAAAATTCGGAACACGAAATTCGGTTTTCGTCTGCGGTACACCGAATTTCGGCAAAATCGGAATTCAGCTGTTGCGATCAACCCTGACTTCCTGTGTACAGGTGGCTGGTGAGAGATAAACGGTGTGCCGTGGCCTCCTCCCCTGTGTCTCCAGTGGTATGCACAGTCCTTATCGAGAAATGGGTTGGCCCCATTCTATAGTAAATATGATTTTTTGTTTTATTTCACAAAATCGAAAGGCAGCAGGGACAGACTGCTTTTCCGGGCTATCTAGCCCTTTCTCAAACTTAGAAAGGGCAGAGTGGTGCCGACCCATTTCTTGATAAGGACTGTACATGGTAGCAGGGAATTTGGGCGCCCGTGGCTCATGGACAATTTGGGCGCCCCATAGGAGCTAATTCAAATATCGTTAATATTGCGCCTGAAGCAGAAATGTGGGTGTCCAATATATATAGTTTTTAACATTAGAGCATTAAAGTTTTTGAAACTTGTTATAGTTTTGAAACTTGTTATAGTTTTTGTAATATTATTTTGTATGTATTTACAAATTTTACATTTGTAAGGGTTTTTGTGGAGGGTGAATGGTTAAGGTCAGGTGTCAGGTACGATATTTGTGATGGGGGGTGGGTTAGGGTTAGGTGTTAAGCACCACCAGGGGGTCTTAGGGTTAGGCACCACCAGGGGGAGGTCTTAGGGTTAGGCACCACCGGGGAGGGTTAGGGTTAGGCATTGGTAGTGGAGGGTTCTGTGTGAGAGTAGGGTTAGGTTATGCTGTAGTAGAATATTAGTAAGATTTTCTACTGTTTTCTTATCATTATTAACAATTTTCATTCGGCAATACTATTACAATTGGTATTTATCATTTACATGTTTTCGGCTTCACCCTGTGCCCAGTTCAAATTGGTCTTCATCGTTAATAAAGATTTCGGCTTCACCTTATGCCCCTTTTACCTTGCGCCTCTATTTTTATGCACTCCTGTGCATACCCCTTGAGACACAGGGGTGGGAGTCCCGGTACACCGCTTATTCACTTTTAAGGGTGTTTCTCCACACTTAATTTGCACAATGTGTTTCCAAAACACCCAGGTGAAGCTCTGGTGACTGCCTGATCAAGCTCTGGTGAGTGTGACGTAGACCTTGTCATGAGGGAATAACCCACTATATAATATGGATCAGGACTGATTGCAGGTACAGTAATAGTATTGTGTGGAGATTGGCTTAAAGGAAACCAGAGCTAAGTTATAATAAAAGTTTTATACATACCTGGGGCTTCCTCCAGTCCCATCCGCACAGATCGCTCCTACGCTGCCGTCCTCAGCCTTTTCCTGCTTCAGTACAGGGTCCCGTAACTTCAGCCAGTCACGGCCAGTCTGCGCAAGAGAAGTGCGCCCTCTACGTATCTCTCTGGTGGCTGCTGAAGAGTGCACTTCTCTTGGTCAGACTGGCCGTGACTGGCTGAAGTTACGGGACACGGTACCGGAGCGGGAGAAGGCTGAGGACGGCGGCGTGGGAGCGATCCGTGCGCATGGGACTGGAGGTAACCCCAGGTATGTATAAAACATTTATTATTACTCAGCTCTGGTACACTTTAACTTTGTTTTTACTACAGGGCCACTGAAGTACACTTCCAAAATACACTAAAATTCTTCCTTGCAAAAAAAAAAAATGTATACTGTACTTTGAGCTTAAGGCTGGTTTCACACCAGGACGTTGCGTTTTAGGGGACGTTATGGTCGCATAACGTGCCCCTAACGCAATGCCTGGTGCTCTCTGCTGTGGACGACAGAGTGAGCCGCGTTGTGCAGCTCACTCTGGCGTCCGTGATGCTGTGATGCGTACTCTTGGACGCATGCAGCATCACGTGGTCCCGCTGGCCAATCGCCGCACAGAGCGGCCACTCCAGGAAGTAAACAGTGCACGTCACTGAGTGCAGTGATTATTAATTAGCCATGTGCCTGGCCACTCTCTGCTCCTCCCCAACGTTACTGAGCATCTGCCGCTTATAAAGTACTGCATGTAGTATGTTGTCTTATGGCGCAGCGTTACTAAGTAACGCAATGTGGGCACTGTGAACAGCCCATTGACTTTTCATTGCTGTGCGGTGGGCTGCGTTACAGGCTGCTCTAACGTGCGCCTGTAACGTCCCACTGTGAAACCAGCCTCAAAGTTGTGATTGTCCTACAACTTTTTTTTCTTTCATTTGATCACTGGTTTTCCTATAGAAGGATAATTATGTGTAAGTCTGACTCCACTATATACTTAGTAAATTAATAAATTATCACCAGAAAGGTAAATACTAATTATATCTCTGGTGATGGAGTGAAAACAAATCCTCCTACCCTCAGTGCCACGATATTTTTATTACAAGCGTTGGCTTTCCATTTAATATGATAATGCTAGTATAGAACAGACAAATGTTCTCTTGGCAAGGAAGCTTAGAACATTAGCATAGACATTTTACAGGGTATATTTGAATTGATTTTTCAGACATAAGAGCTAGGATAACAGAAATAATAACATTTTGGTGAGGGATTGCTCCACTCTTGGACTTGCAGTCGGATAGAGGGGGTTGGACCAGTTGGGTATGACTGTCTTAGGAAATATGTTAATAATGGAAACAAAAATGTATTTGTAGCATATATACTGCTTTTGGCTCATAATACTCACTTAAAGCGGGATTGCAAGTCACAAAATCAAATTCCATTTACCCACTGATTTGTGTTTATTATGCAGCCTGCAACCCAACCCTCCATTGCAAGCATTCCAATTTAGTCAGAAATATTTCTGCTGTAATAAATCTTATCTCAGTCAGACTGGCTCTATTTGGTACATTGCCAATGGGAAGGAAGCTTTTCATCTCTGCTCCTCACTGATTGGATGAGGGCAGTTCAGTGTTAAGCTACTGAAATCTGATCTATGTTGTGTTTACAAAGCAAGCTAGATATGACAGTTTCTAAGAGAAACAAAAACAGTAAGGGAGGAAATGACATCAGGATTGGATTAAGTCAAAATGGAATATGCCAGGAAAAGTTTTCTCTTTATTTACTATATAAGATTCACTGAAATCAAAATGTGGACAGTACAATACATGTGTTATGAAAGCAGAACTAGTATTTGTCAACTTATATATGTGTTTCCCCCCTTGGGATTTTAAGGCTGTCCTTGCTGCTTTTCATAGTTATCTTTAAACAAGAGAAAAGGGCTGGCCCAAAAGAACCGCACCACAACCAAAAAATAGCAAATATAACAAAGCCTTTATTAAATCCAATACATGATTAAAAACCATAAAAGCAATTGCACAATGATATTCGGCCTAATAATATAATTAATGGAAAAAATCCACAAAAAATATGATATGTATATATAAAGTATAAATAAATAAATACAACACAGTCCTATAACCTGGAAGCACTAGAATAATGTGGTGGTGCATATGAGAAAGACCCCATAGGGATTAATGAAGTGAAGTCAAAACACCCTGCATGCCGTCATGCACGGGTGTATAGGAGCGCAAGAGTGCTGCAGAAAAGGGGGAAGTATAAATTGATGGGTGCAAAGTGCATGAAAAAAGCCCTGCAAGGGTATAGTGTAGTAAGGGAAAACAATGCCGCCAAAGCGGCGCGGTGAAAAGGAAGAACCCAGCCCAAGATAGAGTCCGTGAAGAAAGAGTGGCACCAAGGGAGAGGCCAGTGCATTAGAAGGCTTACCAGGAGCAGGCTGTGTAAAAGGCACGAACGTGCCAACTGTCGCGATTCGCCGCGCAGAGCGGCTTCTTCCGGGCATTAAGTTCATAGTTATGCTAATTAATTAACAATGTCAAAAATGGCTACTGATCCAGGAATATGGTATTTTCAGCATACCATAATTTTAGCAAGAATGTCACATTTTTGCATGGATGAGAATATTTGCAAAAAATTATGGGAATGAGAAGAAACATTTTCGCTCATATGAGAATACTTGAGAAAATATTTGTTTATATTTATTAGAATTTTTTTTTGCAAAATGCATTGGAGGGCATAAATGCATGGGTATACATACAAAAGGAACCAAATGCATTGAGGTCAGTATTTGTGAGAAAACATATTTTTAAGAAAACTCTAATTTTTGCAAAAAAAAGTGTGTCTTGCGAAAAATTTATTATGTTTTCACAAAAATATTGAGTCACAACCATATTGTTAGTATGTGTTGTTCATATGTCAAGGTTATTGCAATGGCTCTGTTTATGTAAGACATCAGGATCATCAGTGAGATGCAAATATTTCTGAGTTCTTGCAGATTTATATACATTTTTATGCAAGTATATGCAGCTTGAAAATGGACCAATCAATTTAAACCTGGGTGGGACTTGATTGGTCCATTTTGTGCATATATTTGCGTAAAAAAAGTACGTAATCCTGCAGGAACACAGACATATTTGCATCTTATTGACCATCCCTAGTAAGACAATGGACCGTTCTGTGAGTCACTCTCTAAAGGTATATACACACGTCTGATTTTCGACCCGTTGTTTGGACGTCCAAATGACCCGTACCTTAATAGTCACAGTAGCACATCACAACCTGGAACAGAAAACGGGAATTTGGAGCTGGCTCTTTGTATTCTAAAATATCTCACAATTGCTAGGACTGTAGTGTTTTTGTCCATGAGTGTCTCCATCATAAGCCATGGAATGCATCGGATAGGGGGCTCTTGAACCTCTATAAACTAGGACAGTGATGGCTAACCTTGGCACTCCAGCTGTAACAAAACTACAAATCCCATCATGCCTCTGCCTCCCCAAGTTATGCTTAGAGCTGTCAGAGTATTGCAATGCCTCATGGGATTTGTAGTTCCACCACAGCTGGAGTGCCAAGGTTAGCCATCACTGCACTAGGACCACTGTGCTTGGCTTTAACACTGTCCTCCATTACAAGCTCCTGTAATACATCTGTAAGGGATTTATAAGATCCCTATACACAGTTATGGCAAACCTCCCACTTTAATGAAACACCCAGCAGGGATTATAAGAGGATCCAGATGAGGATTTAGGACCCAATAAGGGGATTGGTTGTGGACTGTTTAACTCAGAACGAGTGTCAAATATAATTATCTGTTAATATAGGAATGAGAGGTGTGTCGAACTTTAGAGAGGAGCTGTAGTGAATATAATGTAACAAATATATATATATATATATATATATTTTTTTACAATATTCATTTATAAATTATATACTCAGTGTTTGCCAATTGTTAAATCTTTCCTCAAACTGATCTACATTCTGAAATTTATCATGGGTGGCAACATTTATAGTCCTGCCATATGATTGCCGTCAAATGTTTGTTTACTGAGAGTTCGATGCACAGTTGGAAAGAGCTGTAATTTCCCACAATGCAATGAGGTTCAAAGACAGTAAACTGTCTGGGCCATGGACCTGACATCACATTGTAGGAGGGGTTTCACCACAGTATCAGCCATACAGATGTCCCTGATGATCTTTTCGAGAAAAAGTAAAGATTTCTTGTGAGAAAGGGGGTATTGGCTACTTATTGGAATACAGTTCAGTCCTGCATTAAAGTTCCTCTTTAAAGACAATCTGTAACCTAAAAACCTCATATAAATAAACGTACCAGCCTGTAGGTTTTCATCTCTTGTCCCCCTCTGTCACATTTTCGCTGCTCCCCACCAGGATCCTGGCCCAAAAAAACAGTTTTATAAACTGTTTTTGTAAACAAAAAAATATGGCTGCCAAACAAGAAGTTCATTATAATATTGCATGTTCCTGTAAACTGCATTACAGTTTCCATGAAAGGTTATATTATTGAACAATAAATTCAGCCTTTAAAGTTTATTTCATAGTTTAGAAGAAGTTTTACCTTGTAAAGAATGCTGCAATCTTTAGTAGTGATTACTGATAGCAGACCGGTGTCTGTATTCTGCAATAGTCTATGAGCTATGCTTCTCACAATTATCAGCTTTTATCAGTAGATGATACTGAGTTACTGAGAGCAGGGAATGTGTGAGCTCTGCTTTTCACAGTTTTCAGTTTGTGAAAGACTCAAAGAGACTCAGAGCAGGGCTATCAGTGTAACCTCCTCCTGTCTGTAAACAGTTACAGCCACTTCCTCTTTGGGCCGACAAGCCTGACAAAGGAGAGTACATTTGATTTATTACAGCAATGGAGCAACTAAAAAAGGCTGCAGTAGGCCAGAGCACTTTAGAATAGATATAGGAACTTGTAGGATAGTAAAAAAAAGGCTGAAAGTTTTGTTACAGACTCTCTTTAAAAGCATTCTTTACCATTTGAATGGTGGTGCACAAGTCTTTCACTATTTGTTAATAAAAAAGATCTCTCCATTTTGACCTGTGGCCAGCTAAGAAATTGCAAAAAAAAAAAAAAAAAAAAAAAAAAAAGACAGTAAACTTAAAGAAAACCTGTATCAAGAAAAACCTCCCCTAGGGGGTACTCACCTGGGGTGGGGGAAGCCTCCGGATCCTATTGAGGCTTCCCCCGACCTTCTCGGTCCCATAGCAGTGGAGATAAAGCTTCCCAAACAGCGGGGATGTAAATATTTACCTTCCCGGCTCCAGCACAGGCGCAGTATCGGCTCTCCGCCTCGGAAATAGGCGGAAATAGCCGATCGCTGTCAGGCCGCTCTACTGAGCAGGCGCAAGTCTCCTGCGCCTGCACAGTAGAGCGGACCCCATGAAGATCGGCTATTTTTGCCTATCTCCATGCGGAAAGCCGCAACAGCGCCCCCGCTGGAGTCAGGAAAGGTAAATAAATCAGCGCTTATCAGTCTTGTCGAGGGAGAATTGCTGGACACTTCGGGGGAGCCAGCGCTGGACTGCCTGCAGCTACAGGGGAGGGGGAAGCCTTATTGGGACCCTGAGGCTTCCCCCTCCCGAGGTGAGTACCCCCCAGGGGAACCTTTTTTTTATACAGGTTCTCCTTAAGTTGCACTTTGTTGTAACTATGGCTGTACACTGTCTATTCTGTTTGGAATACTGTTGTCACGACACTGTGCAGAAACTACCAACTTTTCAGACACGTGAATAGAGTAGAGAGCCTTTGCTAATCATTTTCACCATATAAATTCCCATATAGAACCAATGACTGGCAGCAATATTTGACACTCTTGTCTGCCAGTTTCTCTTAGATGCACAGTGAAATGGCTGTGTTTTATCTTGCAATATACAGAGCTCAACTGAAAGTAACTCAGTAAGTTTTCCTCAGAAAAAGGAGAAAGTTTTGGATCAGGATGATACCATTTATTGTCTGATTTAAAAGAATAAGAGTAAGCAAGCTTTCGCTGTGCAGCCTTCGTCTTTCCTCTGTTTACGTGGAGGTGCTCAGCTTGGGTGACTAAACACTGGGATACTCAGTGTTAACCTGAGGAAGCAGAAGTGTGTTCCTGCGAAATGCATTGTCATTGAGTTAATATATTTTTACCTATGATTCTCTGGGGTAATTCCACCACTTTCAGTTTTTTAACTTGTTTTATTATTTTTAATAATTTCATCCTGTTTGAGTTCATTATCATTATACTCAACTTTTGTCGAGAATGTTGTGTTTTTAGCCCTACTCCTTCATGAAGATTGCCTTGGGAGATCTTGTAGACATGAGTGGGGTGCTAAAGTCTTGATACCTGATTTGTAGTTGGTTGTCTTTTAGGCAAGTACCCAGGTTGTTCCTATAAAATTGTCAGTTTTCTATAAATGACCACACTGGGACTGGCTCTCAGTTGTTTCTGTTCCCGTTTGACAGTTACCTCTAAGAACACCTCTGCCCACCACACCATAAATGTACTCAGACAATGGGCTTGATTCACAAAGCGGTGCAAAGTGTTTGCACGCCTGTGAAAAGCCCTTTATCACGCCTAAACTCAGTTTAGGCGTGATAAGAAGAAACTCGCGCGATCTCCCGCGCGCAAAGTTTTGCGCGCGTAGCGCACCGCGCTGCGCGCGCAGTGTACCGTGCTTCGCGTGCAGCGTCCATTGAGCCCTATGGGACTTTGCGCGCGCAGCGCGGTGCGCTACGCGCGCAAAACTCTGCGCGCGGGAGCTTCGCGTGAAGAGCAGCACAAATCGGTGATAACTCAGCTTTGCACGGCTTATCACGCCTAAAGTCTTTTAGGCGTGATAACTGAGTTATCACCGCTTTGTGAATCAGGGCCAATAAATGTAAATATTTAGACAGTAATGATGGTACAACTTCAATCTTCCCAGATGGGGGGGGGGGGGGCATAAATTAGGCACATAAACATGACATTAAACAGACCTTATTTTTCATTTTGAAATATATAAAAAAATATAATATGATATAAAAAATGTTTTTAATGTAAAAACATTAAAAAACTATGAAACTGAACTAAGTGCTTCAGCGGATAACTTAAAGCGGAATATAACCCTGCATTTCAACTTTGCTCTAAACATTATTTACAGCATATTATATGCAACCAGCATTTTTTTTTTTACTAGACCAGCATGGGAAGGGTCACACACACAGCTTTAAAGTTCCTGGAGAGAACTGCTGCCGCATCCAAAGTTTAGATAGATACATTTAAGCAAAACAAAATGTAACAACTGTGGAATGTGACTCACTCTCTCTGACTGTGCAGGAGCTGGAGGACAGCCAAAGAGTGTGTAGCATTCCTCACTTGCTACATTTTGTTTACTTAAATGTATCTATCTAAACTTCAGCTGCTGGGAGCAGTTCTCTCCACGAACTTTAAAGCTCTGTGTGTAACCCTTCCAATGCTGGTCTAGTAAAAAAAATGCTGGTTGCATATAATATGCTGTAAATAATGTTTTAGAGCAAAGTTGAAATGCAGGGTTATATTCCACTTTAAGATTGCGCTGAACTGAAATGTCTTTCACATTATGTAATGCATGTATGTGAAGGCACATTGGTGTTTTATCCATGTCTTGTGGGAGTACTCCTACTCCAGTGCTTCAGAGTTGAGCGGGACCGTATTAGGCTACCATTACCTTCTTTTTTGATTTACTTTACATAAAATGGGTTGAATGCCCAGCGGCCACATTTAAGTTATATTGCGTCTATAAATTGTATAAGGTTACTTAATATTTGAAGGCGTTTGTGTGTCTTAAAGCAGATTTAAGATCAGATAAAGAAATAAAATCCCAACATGTACAACATGTATGATAGTTGACTGTAGCATGAACATTTAAAGCCTCAATAGAGGGAATTAAAAATAAATGGCACTATGACAGTGTGGAAAAGTGTTAACCCTTTCCAGTCCACTGTGTTTATTGAAGAAGTCAGCACACCATCAATTGTTTTGGGTTCTTGACAAAGTAGCATAGGCAGTGCCACAGCAAGTACAGACTCCCAAGGATAGTAAGAACACCACTGAGTTACAGCACAAACTTTATTGTGCCCGTTTCCACAAAGAAGTCCAACAATTGTTCCGGGGGCCACGCAGGGTCCCCCTTTATCAAGGCATGTGGAAACTGGCACAATGAAGTGTGTGCTGTAACTCAATGGTGTGCTGAAAATCCTTGGAATTTTTCCAATCCACTGTCGGACTTGGTCCAAAAGGGGATGATTCCCCTCCAGCTTTGATGTTGGACATCAATGTCACACTAGTTCCAGGAGGTAGAGACCCCACCTGTACCCTCTGCAACAGAACAGGAAGATCACTCATGTTCTCTCCGCACAGCAGATTCAATTATTTTTATTTGAAGTATCCATTAGGTATAAAAAATACAAAAGAAAAGTGTAATAATTGAGACGCCATGTGGCACAAGGGCCTCAATTCATTAAGTAGTTTAGACTAGTGTACTGATGGTTTTTGGTCTACTGATGGTTTTGTGTAATGCATTAAACCTGTTTTTAGACCTGGTCTAAAACCTGGACCTGGTCGGTAAAGCAGGGGAAATGATCAAAAGATGCAATTCACAAAGGCAAACAAGGAGTAACCATGCCCACTTTTTCTGACAGAGATTAGACTAGTTGATAAAGTAAAGTAATTCTGTGAAGTAATTCTGTGAGGTATTATAGACGTGAGGATGGAAACTTTTGAATTAATTATTCAGGAGTTTATTTGTATCCAGAGGAGAGCTCATCAGAGAAGAAGGATGTCATTCATAGCTACTCATCTGTGAATTGCATCTTTTGATCATTCCCCCTGCTTTACCGACCTGATTAACAAATGTTTTAGACCAGGTCTAAAAACAGGTCTAAAACATTTGGCAGTTATTAGTGAATTCCCTTTTGATGCAACTGATTTACACCAAACCATCAGTAAACTAAAAACCATCAGTAGACTAGACTAAACTGCTTAGGGAATTGAGGCCAAGGTGTAAGTACAGTAAGTGAGTAAGTAAGATCTACAGGTAATACAACAGTAGATGCACTTAAAAACTGGTAAGCGAATCATATTAATCCGGACTACGGCAGATGAAACATTAAGTGCAGAGATTCAAGATTTTACTGCTATTTGTGTCCCAATGGGGAGCTCTCACTAACTTCTTGTGGTCAAAATCCACAGGAATATACACGGATCAGCTGATTTCGGCACACAGCTCTGAGAGCCGAGCACCGAAACTGGGCGCCCCATAGCAGCAGTGCTGTGCGGGGCACGTAGCGCTAATTCGGGGCTCTGGTGACTGCCACACCCCGAATTACATCTCCCTCCAAGTTGCGATAACTCGGAGGGAAATAGTATTTAATGCCGCCTCAGAGTTTAGCGGCAGTGGTGAGAGCAATCATTCGGCTCTCAACGCGCCGAACTGATCGGTGCCGAATTAATATGCACCCGGATATATACATGGCTTTAAGTTTAAAGCAAACCTGCATTGAAAATAAACCATTGTTTTTATAATTCTACCTAATTAGTATTTTCCTGGAATCCCATAGTCTAATTTTATATTTAAAGTGTAAAATCTATTTTTCAAATTTTGTCTCTGGTACATGAATTTTGTTTTCTGTCATTTAGTGCCCATTACAGACAAATCTAGACAAAAACTATTTAATTATTATTAAATGTTCCCTGCACTCATGTGTTTTCCTCTGCCACACAGAGTTTTACAGCCTCTAATTAGTTATTATAGAGAGTTATGCTAAAGTACAACTGCCAAAAACTGCCATTTAGTGCTGTGGACTCTTAATCCTTACAAAAAGAAACAAGGTTCAAACATGTACATACTCCTGAATGTGAAATTATTATTGGGGGAGAATGATTAAAGGAACACTATGAAAACAAGTGTTCTAAAATGGCAATGTACAAATAATGTCTAAGTAGCTGTTTAAACATTTTCCTACTTTCCATGTTAAATATCAGTGGCAAAAGCTTTAATTCATTGTCGGATTTAACTCTATTGGAACAAATCATTTTTAAAAAGGGTGTCTGCTTCAATGCACAGCCAGTGTTGTTTTTTGTGTTTTGTTTTTTTGCATATCAGACTACATAGTATTTTTCTCTGAAAGTAAAATAAAAAAAAATATGAAAAGCTGTGGTGTCACAGACAATTAAAAATGTTTATAGCAAGTTACATTTCCTCTGCTCTCTTCAGACACTTCAGTCAGAGACACAGGACAGAGGCAGCTGCAGCTGCAGAGAGCTTTCTCTCACACACAGGGTTAACAGATGCACTGTGAGGGAATTCCCCCTACCCTCATGGTTCACTCTGCCATCAGATTTGCGGAGACTTAACGTTAGTTAAGAGTGAAAGGAATTTGATACGGTAAACAAAAGAGATAAGCAAGTGAATTGTATACATCATTATTTACCAGCACTTCAGTAACTCTCAATCCCAGGTTAAAAAAACATGTTAACCACTTGCCGACCGCACACTCATACCGTGCGGCAGCAAAGTGGTAGCTGGAGGACCAGCGACGCACATCTGCGTCGCCAGGTGCCTCCCTAATTAATCAGGAAAGGCCGCTCGCGCGAGCGGCCGTTTCCTGTTAGATCACGGAGCCGGTCTCCGTGAATAGCCTGCGAGCCTCTGATCGCGGCTTGCAGACTAAATGTAAACGCAGGAGACATTTGTCTCCTTTGTTTTCATTGAACGGCACTGCTGCGCAGCAGCGCCGTAAGGCAGATCGGCGATCTCCGGCCAATCAGCGGCCGGGGATCGCCGCCATGTGACAGAGGACATCCTGTCACAGGCTGCACAGGACGGATAGTGTCCTGTGCAGTCCGGATCACCGGGGGGACAGGTAGGAGAGGGAGGGGGGGAATTTCGCTGCGGAGGGGGGCTTTGAGGTGCCCCCCCCCCCCCCCGCAAACCTCAGGCAGGCAGGAGAGATCAGACCCTCCCCTGCACATCATCCCCATAGGGGGGAAAAAGGGGGTGATCTCATCGCTCTGCATGCACCCTGATCGGTGCTGGGGGCTGCAGAGCCCACCCAGCACCGATCACAAAAAACAGCGCTGGTCCTTAAGGGGGGGTAAAGGCTGGGTCATCAAGTGGTTAATAAATAGTGTTCCTTTAAAAAAAAAATTTAATCAATGTACAATTTATATTTTATGGTTTGAAAATCAGTGTTTCACACTGCTTTAGCTTCTATGTATCTAGTGTCAAGAAAAAAGAGGACAAAACCCTCAAGTAAACTCTGTACATTCCAAGGATAAAAGTATGACTTCATTTCTCTAAACAAAATATTCATTAAATACCTACTACCAATCTACAGTCTGCAGAGATATTTTCTAGATATTCTGAAATATTCTTTCCTCCAGCCATAAGAATGCTGAAATGTTTGGTTCTGATTTTTATTTATCCTCCCTGATAGCATGATTATTTTCGGATTTCAGGATCTAAAAGCGGTGCAATTTTTTTTTCATGGTTTTAGACCCTAAAACCAGGAGAAAATTATACCGCAGTGAGATCTGTGGCTCCCCTGCACTTACCTCCCTGAGATCCAATGCTGCAATTCTCCTTCCGTCCACCAGGTGGCGCTGTAACCCTGCAGTGAGATCTCTATCTGTCATGAGGACAAACGGAGATCTCACCCAAGGGATCCAGAGCTTCCAAGGGCCAAAAGAAGAATGTCTGCCAGGGCCTGGATCCCAGGGAAGGTGAGTTAAAACGCATAGACCTCCTGGTGGCTACCCTGAGTCAGGCTCGGGATAACCACTTCTGGCTTCTTTTATCCACCCTGTGCCTGACTCGGGATATGGCCAGGGAGGTTAAAGGGGAACTGAAGAGAGAGGTGTATGGAGGCTGTCATGTTTATTTCCTTTTAGACAATACCAGCTGCCTGGCAGCCCTGCTGATCCTCTGCCTCTAATACTATTAGCCATAGCCCCTGAACAAGCATGCAGCAGATCAGGTGTTTCAGTGGTTCAGACTTATAAGTCTGATCTGACAAGACTAGCTGCATGCTTGTTTCTGGTTTTAATCAGATACTACTGCAGAGAAATAGACCAGCAGGGCTGCCAGGCAACTGGTATTGATTAAAAGGAAATAAACATGACAGCCTCCATATACCTCTCTCTTCAGTTCCCCTTTAAGTATACTATTTTCTTTTGGATTGAGCATTCGTTCGTGCAAGTAGAACTGTTTACAGCAAGAGGTATACCAGAATCACACATTTTTGTTAATAGCCCATTTGCAGACGAAAGCAATTTTGTTCCCTGTCTAAACATCCTCACTGCCATCTGATATAAATGAAACAAACAAAAATAGATAAGCTATGTTAGAAATATTTCTAGTGCAGGCAATCTTGCAGGTATAGTGGAATATGTGCATTTTCCACAAATTGAGATTGTTGGCAATATTTGAAAATCAGATCTGGCTTTAAATTAAATTTAAATTCTAACTTTTAGAAACATTAAATAAAACATGGCTTGTATAGCGCTGACATACATTTTTAGTTAATCTGTCAGAGATGATGTGGAGCAGCTGCTGAAAACTAGCATGGCAGCCTAAAATGACAAAATGAAGTGTATACATTAGCTATAAATGTCCTACTTTGTTTAATGTGATAAAAGATATCAAAAACACAACATTTATGATGCAAGTTCAAAATTATATTTTATTTTTGGTATGTACAGTGCAAAACATATTAATAACCAGGCTATTTTACTTGTTTTATTTCAGAGCCTGAAAGAGTTAATTTTTAGGCGTGAAAGTGACAGCTTCTGTCTTGTCGGTACCTTGTCAGGAATATAGTAAACATCACTGATAAGCTAATTACAGCCATAACAGTTTTCCTGTCAATATACAACTTCTGAGAGCAGATGGGTATAAATACATGAACTATTGACCTTTTTCTAATTCTGGGACACTTTATAGGCTGCCACAAAGCAGAGGCAACAAAACATTCAATCTAGTTTGGAAATGTTTAAATATAAAATAAAACCATTGGATATCTAAAAAAAGTCATTGATTATCTCATCGGTTTATTTTCACCTCGGGTTCACTTTAACATAGAGTTTCTTTTCTGATTTCCTATAAATACATTTCATGTACAGTTCATTAAAAAACAGTGGCAATCGAAAGCTGTATAGGTGATGTAACCTCCGAATATGTTCCTTTAAAAAAAAAAAAAGATGCAGTTTTTCTAGCACAAAAAAATGCTGCCTGCGTTAAAAATAGAACAGGGTAGAAAAGAATAGAGTTAAAAAGCATGCTTGGAGGAAATGACTAATGCTTCAGAAGGAAAGCTTTACTCAACGAAGGTCAATGCTAACAAAATGGAAACCTTTTAGCAATTTATGAAGCTATTACCATGCAGTGTATGGCATCATCCATTTCTCCCTTCCTACAACAAGAGTGTACGTCTTACTTCTAAAGTGTCTGCTTGCAACTGCTGAACTTCTACAGCTTACAATTTGATAATTTACTTTGATAACAAAAATGCAGCTCATAAAGATGTATTTTAATATCATGGAGTGCATTCTGATTTTAATATTATTATTATTATTTTTTTTTTGAGTCGTGGCATTAAAAGCATTTTATGGAGGGATTAATTTAAACCAGGGGAAGAACTGTGAAATGCATCTCTTTATGTCTGCAATGGAATGGCTTAAAACACAATTCCTGTTAATCGTGTTTTTCATTTTGAAACCAACTGTGATACTATCTTAGGCCTGGTGCACACCAAAAACCGCTAGCAGATCCGCAAAATGCTAGCAGATTTTGAAACGCTTTTTCTTCTTTTTCTGCAGCGTTTCAGCTAGCGTTTTGCGGTTTTGTGTAGCGGTTTTGGTGTAGTAGATTTCATGTATTGTTACAGTAAAGCTGTTACTGAACAGCTACTGTAACAAAAACCGCCTGGCAAACCGCTCTGAAGTGCCGTTTTTCAGAGCGGTTTGCGGTTTTCCTATACTTAACATTGAGGCAGAAACGCATCTGCAATCCAAAATCTGCTGCAGCCCGGGAGTATGCGTTTCTGCAAAACGCCTCCCGCTCTGGTGTGCACCAGCCCATTGAAATACATTACCCTAGCAGATCCGCACCCGCAAGCAGATCGCAAACCGCAGCGGAAACGCTCCGGTGTGCACTAGGCCTTAGTGTCATTTCTTGTTTTTTTTGATTATTTTTTGTTTTTTTACATTTTAATTTATATGTGTTGATTTGTTTTGTTTTGTTTTTTAAATGGTGTCAGGAAGGGTTAGAACCTCTGTATGATTTACTGTTTTTATGGGCTACAGTAGGTGAGATGTCTGGGCTCAATGGAGTAACTATAAAGGTGGCCACACACCACCATACATTTTTTAAATATCTGTTCAATTTAAGAATTGCAATCAATTTTTCTGACTGATTGTAACATTTCAAAAATCTGACCAATGTACCGCACACATATGTTAAATTTTTTCCTAATTATGATACAAATGATTGGAAACTCTGAGAAAATTGCTTGGGTGTGTATAATAATACATTGACAATCTAACACACACCATACAATCTTTAGAGGAATTGAAGAAAAATATCTGGCATTCCAGATAGATAAAAATCGAAAAAAATGGGAAATCCGATCGGATTTTTCAGTCGAATGAAAAAAAAAATAGTTTTTTCCGGGAGATACGATCGTTTTTATCGAATTGCTGTAAAATCGGATCATTTTATTGTATCGTGTGTGGCTTAAGGGGGAAGGCCCTGTGAATGCAGGGGGACCTGTAGCTGTGGAGGGTCCCCAACTTCTAAACGTCTCTCACTCTGACACCGGGCTCCAGCCTTCAGATCAGGAGTTTTTGTGACTACACTATTATGGATGAGAACATCATGATGACCACATTTGTTTTATGAGCCTGGCAAGATGGACCTCCATGCTGTGAGGGTCACGAAAGGGCAACAGTGAAAGATAATTAAGCATTGGGGAGGGGCTCCGTCAAATTTTTGCTCAGGTGGTTGGGGGGGGGGGGGTGCTTGTTCTGAAGCTATAGACCTGACTTTAGAATTATGTATATATACCAGGGCTATGCCAGGGAAAAAAAACCTGAAGAATAACAGATGCCCTAGGTTAGAATAAATAGGTTCACACTTGTTTAAAATAACGTATCCGTGACTTCATTTTGGGGCCCCAGACCAAAACTGGAGCCACAGATACTAATGTTAAAAATAGCAGCAGTCTTGACTCACTTTCGAAACAGATCAGTGTGCATTCCAGGGGATCCGTTTTGAAAAAAATAAACGGATGGTCCGGATTTGCAGGATTTTCACGGATCGTGTCACATGTGACCTCTGGTACACTTTAAAGCCCGTGTATAATGTAATTAGCACTTCGTTAGTGTTTAAATGATGTTTCATTCTTATATGAATAACATTTCATAAGCACTCAGGTTAAATGTGAATGACAACTGATGTGTGCTTAAATAGCACTTGGTCTCAGCCCTATCAGCCACCCACGCAGTTCAAATCAGGAAAAGACACCGCATGCAGCAGAATAGAACAGCCTTGAGAATAGAACATCAACCGAATGTAAATTGAATGGAATTCAAACACAAGTTAACACTGCCCTGTGAGATCTCATTCAGAATGAAAGTTTTGCTACTAAGACTCTTGAAAGTTCTTCAGGTGTTTCTAACTGTGAGTCCTTGCCCCATTCCCTAATGATCTCCTCCATTCGGTTGCACGCCAAGCCCTGGGGAAGGGGTAGCATAATAATAAAGTGGACATTGGACAGGTGTGGATGGGGCAAGGTTCTATCCATGTGCTCGATTCTAATGCAGAAAGACAGATTAAATGCGACAACAGATATCTTCATGGAAAAACCCTTAGAATCTCGTAGTTTGGAACCTTCACTTCTTTTCCTAAGAAGGAAAGGTCTGCATTGCATAAAATGCACACCATGCATAATATAGATGAGCTTCTTATTTTAATGTCAGAAGTTTCAGACTCTGCTGTCAGGCTAGCTTTAAACTGCAAAAAACTGCATCTAAACCTAAGTACTGTTTTTTTTTTGGACTATAAGATGCTCCTGACCATAAGACGCACCTAGGTTTAGAGGACAAAATCAAGGGGAAAAAATATATACTAAACCTGGTGCATCTTGTGTATTATGCCCCCTTTGTACCTCATGCCTCCTTGTACCTTTGTGTCTCCATGTCCTCCTCTGTCCCCTTTGTGTCCTCCTGTGTCCCCCATGTGTCTGCTTCTGTCCTCCTTGTGTTCTCCTCTATGCCCCTTTGTGTCCTCCTCTGCATGGGCACAATACAGGGAGTCCCAGACATTGCGGTGTGTTGGAGGTTCACATTGGCACACATTCACAAGTCAGGAACTCCCTGCATTTGGACTATAAGACGCAGTGACTTTTCCCCCCACTTTTGCGGGAGAAAAAGTGAGTCTTATAGTCCAAAAAATACAGTATGTGTTTCTTGAAATCCCAGAGTCTTAAAAGGAACCTGGGACACCTATGAAAGCTGCCATATTTATTTTCTTTTAAACAATACCAGTTGCGTGGCAGTCCTGCTGATCTTTCTGATCAGTAGCGTCTAAATCACACACTGAAACAAGCATGTAGCTAATCTTGTCAGATTTGATCTGAATGCTTGTCCAGGGTCTATGGCTTGAATTATTAGAGGCAGAGGATCAGCAGGACAGCCAGGCAGTGTGCATTATTTAAAAGGAAATAAACATGTCATCCTCCATTTCCCTCTCACCTCGGGTTCCCTTTAAAGTAGCCATACATCAGACGACTTGGCGGCTGATAAACCATGCGGGTTGATTATTATAATCGAATTAGAAGAAAATAGGTGCAGCCAAGAACATGCCTGATTGACGTATTGATTGGACATGCTGCAAGATGTAGGGCTGACATGGTCAATCGGGTGTGCGACGGGAACGGCATGCGATATTGGGATGTCGTCTCACATATGCCTTGCGTTACGTGGGGTGCGTGTGGATGGAGGATGGATCAAGCGGTGGACAATGACAGGTAAAGTATGCGTGCACTGGGGGGCACACTTTACACTGGGGTGGACAGGGTAGGGGTGGTGAGGCGGTGGATGCGGCATCACAAGGCCAATCCCCAAGAGATTTCATGTTGAAATTGATCAAGAATTGGTCTGTGGTGTATGGGCAGGCAACAGATCTCTCTCCGGTCAGATTCAATCAGAGAGAGATCTGTCGCTTGTTTGATCTACCCAAACATCATCTGATATATTGGCACCTTTATTTTGTGTTTAAAAGCTAAAAACATGAGATTAAATATTGTCTATGCTGAATGATGACAGTTGTACACGTTTTACAACCCCCATCTCAAACTCCTGAATTTTTTTTGTCTTATCCCTTCACTCAGAATTGTCCCTCTGCCATGCACAAGTTGTATAGCTACCTTATATACTCGCATTCAAGCCTAATTTTTCAGCACAAAAAATGTGCTGAAAATTGACCACCTCGGCTTATATGCGAGTCAGTGGAGCAGAACGGCGGTGGAGCAGGTTTTGTTACTGGCAGAGGAGAGTAGAGATCGTGTTCTAGTGATCCTGCTCTTTCCAGCTGGCTCCCTGTGGTGTTTGTACCCCCCATCCCCTGCAATGGTGTGCAGAGTGCGTTGCTCACAACTATGTGTGTCCCCTGGCTTGTGGAGTGGAACATGCAAGCAATGTGTCAGTGGTGCAATGATCAGTGATTCTTCCTGTGTGGCAATTGCTGTGTCTCATATCTATAATGCTATCTAGTGGCATCTTGAGACACAGCTGTATGATACTTGGGGCACATCTTACTATGGGGAGGGAGGCTGATTTGCACAGGGGGCACATCTGGCTACTGTGGAGGGGGCTATACTGGGGAGGAGACTTATACGTGTGTCCTAGTTTCTGAGGGAAAAGTGGGTACCTCGGCTTACACGTGGGTCAGCTTATATGCGGTAGTTATCAGTAAGTTATGATACAGTCTGAGAGAAGTCCAGCTGGAGAGGAAAGTGTCACTCAGAGTACTGGAATTTTAACTCTTAAAGGAAATAGGAGCACAGCCTAGTCGTATGTAGGCTTACACATGTTTATCTCATCATGTCACATCAGTCACTGTAAAAATGTTTAATGTAGTGTATTTGGGATTTTAACTACATCCTACAATAAGGACGTGCACCTTTAGTGCAGGAAGTTTATATAAGTCCACAGGCACTCTCTCTCACACACACACACACACACACACACACACACACACACACACACACACACACACACACACACACGCACACACACACACACACACACACGCACACACACACACACATATATACACACACACACACACACGCACACGCACACACGCACACACGCACACACGTTTCCTTCAGCCCATTGCATTAAGTGGTTAAGAAAAACAAATCA
Source organism: Hyperolius riggenbachi (assembly GCF_040937935.1). Classification (NCBI taxonomy): domain Eukaryota; kingdom Metazoa; phylum Chordata; class Amphibia; order Anura; family Hyperoliidae; genus Hyperolius; species Hyperolius riggenbachi. The sequence continues at coordinate 448,947,107 of NC_090648.1, forward strand.
CTCTAGTGTGAAAAATGTCATAGGATTTCATTGTCAAAGTGCATTTTAGAATGTCAGAGATCAGAAAAGCACTTACAAGTGCTTTCAATGTGAAACAGCCCTTAACATATCATAGAAACAAGAACAGCAGGGTAGCCAGGAAATATGCATTGTGTAAAATAGGGTTTCCTCCTCCTCCTCAATTATTCGGCCAACTCCAACTCTTTGTTGACCAGCGATGAGCGAAAATGCCGATATTCTTTTTGTATTAATTTTAGCGAAAATAATGCTATATTTAACTTTTGAGTGAAAATGACATTGAAAATCATTGTATAATAAGTTTGTTACTTTTTTGCATTCTTCGCGAACGTTCATCCTAAAAATAAACAAGTTTTTATTGTAAAAAGAATATTTTGGTTTTTTTTTTGTGTTTTTCACTGTAAAAATAATGATTTTTTGCTTTTTGAAAATTTTGGTCATATTGGGAAAACACAATGGGCTTGATTCACAAAATGATGCTAACTGTTAGCATGGCTTTTCCCGCGTTTTATTGCGTTTTCGTGCAAAAAACAGGTTTTCATGTGCAAAAATTCGCAAATGCGACCGTTAACGCGTGAAAAATTTGTGTTAATGCGCGAACGCAAATTTTTGCACGTGGAAACCATTATCACGCAAAATTTTGTGCGAGGCACTTTTTACAGCGTGCCAACAGTTAGCACCGTTTTGTGAATCAAGCCCAATGTATTTTTGCAAAAATTTTCTTGAAATCGAAAATGCCATTTTTCGATGCAAAAATAACTTTAGTATACATTTGCGACCAACACTGTTTGTGACCTTTGTGTACTTTTGCATGCCAGATGAATACAGTTCTACATGTGTAGGGAACCCAATCCTATAAATACAATAGTAAATTATTGGATATGCACAAATGCAACTAGTCTTATGCATCACAGGGATGGATTGTGTACATGTATTCAATATGGAAAATACAATAAGTCGGAGGGATGTACTCCTTGTACAGGGGTGGGACATAAACACCCCTCATGTACTTAGTGAATTGCTAGATTACATGCGGGTTAGGATTAGTAAATGAAACTGTACATATGGTTGATATTAGAACAATGAAAAATATTTTTAGAATACTAACCTCACTCTGATTTACATTATTAAAATTATCAGAGATGCTGGCATCTTTACTGCTGGTAAGGTTAATCACAGTGGAGTGGCTCCCCCCCGTAAAGTTAGCAGGAACATCACATGGTATCCCAGAATGCTCTTGGGAAGAATGCATGACATCATAGCCTAGGCTTAACATCACTGGGAAGGCGGGGTTACAGCAATAAATATGTATAGGTGTTTCTAAAGCTGAAACCAAAGTGATTACGGTAAAAATGGGTATGCTGAATCATTTATTATATTTTACTATATGTCATTACAATTTCCCTTAAAAATAATATTTTTTCTGTTATTTCAGCAATGGCAGTTTTCCAGATTTAATTGTGAATTAGAGTTTAATGAAAAAAGCTCTTCACTAGTTACATAAGTACACAGTGGAGAAGTAGACTTGGGTAAAGTCAGCTGGGTTCATTTTATTGTAGATTAGTTCAATGCGTGGAATCACTGTATTCACTAGATTGCAATTTGAGATGCCCTTGAGTTTGCCTCTTTTTTCATTACCTTTGAATTCTTTATTTACGAGCGCTGAACTCTGGGGATGTAATCAGAAGTACATGTTAGAGATATCTAATGGGTACATGTGTTTAACATAGGTCAAGGGTACAGGACTCTGATGTGAAATCCATTATAGTAATGTATTATTATTATTTTTATTATTATTATTCGTATTATTCAGATACTCCTCGAGTAAACATCTCATACATACAAGGTTATCCTCATGTACAAAACGTCCTGTACTGCTTTTGTTATTAGTATGGAGTACTGGGGAAAAAAACACAAAGACAACTGGAGCCCAAATGGTGCAGTATGTCATGAAAAGATGAAAGTTGGAAAAAGGGGGCCGGGGGGGTTTGACAAAGGAATACTCACAAAGGTGGGTTTCACAAGGGGCAACCGACCACATTAGGCAGGTGGAGTATCTTGACCTGACTCCACTCAGGTATACCAGCAATTCTGGAGGCGGTCGCTCTCTTAGAAAAATCCCATATACTCTGGACCTATGAGGTGGTGAAATTCCACCTTGGGTTAGGTGTGTGGAACTCCCCTCACTTAGGAGCGGGGGGAGTACGGTAAAACAGGCGGTGAAGAGGCACCCAATGGGCATATAAAACACTTTAAAAACAATACAATTCAAAAGGAGGAGGTGGCTTACCTCATAGACGACAAATGACTTTAGAAAAAGAAATGTAATAACTAAGCACAGGCAACGCATTTCGTGGGACCCAGCCCACTTCCTCAGGCCAAGTAAAGTGCCGCTCTGTCTATCAAGCCGCATATTATTTTTAAAGTGTTTTATATACCCATTGGGTGCCTCTTCACCTCCTGTTGCTTTTATTACTTCTTACATTATCGTATATACTTGGTTGTAAGTTGTCTAAAACACATTAAAAACAACCACAAATCATCAGAGTTGCTCAAAAGTAAAACCTTTATCCACACATGCTAATACGTACAATCCATGCTGGACTTACACACAAAATCGACTTACAAACTGCCCCTGAGAATGGAAGCTGTATGTAAGCCAGGGACTGAGGACAAAAAATAATTTATGTCACAAACTGTTACTCAAAGAAGTTCACAGTGTAAAGCCCCATCTGCACGATACGATTCTTTGTGCGTTTCGATTACGATTTTATTTACGATCCGATTAAATCCGACATGTCCGATCGGGATTCGATTCAATTAGATTTGCCATTGCAAAACAATGGCAAATCGAATTGAATTTAATTAAATCCCGATCGGACATGTCATATTTAATCGAATCGTAAACAGAATCGTAATCGAATCACACAAAGAATCTACACGATACGATTCTTTGTGCGATTTGATTACGACTCTATTAACGATTTTATTAAATCCGACATGTCCGATTAGCATTTGATTCGCTTTATGTCCCTACAATCTAGGGCCAATTTTAGGCGGAGCTAATTAACATAATAGTTTGCCTTTATGTGAAACCAGTATGGTGTTGGGAAGAAACCCATGCAAACACAGACAACACAATTTATGAGTATCTATGGTCCTAATCAGTATTGAACCTGGGACTCTAGTCCTGTTAGGTTAGATGTGCCAACTACTTAAAGTACACCTGAAGCTGAGGAAAAAAAGTAGATACTTTCCCGATCCTTCATGGCTCCTTCGCTGATGGCCGTGTTTACTTTATCACACTCCCCTCCACGTATGAGAGCCACTTGTGCTTGAAGGAAGAAATAATGCATCAGCAACTACATGCTACTGCACAGGTATGGGTCATACTTTGAGCCTTTGCAGTGGTGCCATCCTGGTACACGGCGGGGAATGCAGCCCATTTCCTGTGGCCCAGATATATGGTGGAATTCATGTTTTTTACAGTGCAGGGCTATTTGTTTTGTTTCAGTAAGAACTAATGCAACCAATGTCTCTACATGATCTGCAGGGTGCTATGTAAGAACAGCACCAGGTCATGGTTGGAGGCATATGATGAAATAGCCTATGGCAGTTACAAAAAGAGAGAACCTGAGAAATGTGTAGATGATGTGTATGTGTATCCCAGTGTGTATGTATAGCCCAGATTTCTCTTATCACTGCTAATTTTATCCATTCCTGGATTTTTTCTCCTCCCTGAGACTAGTGCTCAGGTGCTCAGAAAAGGAATCCACACCAGGATTTTACTGTTCTCCTTGAGGAAACTGATCAGCTGGCAAATAAAATCCAACACAGCATAATGTAGCCTGATACAAGGAAGTATGCAGACTGTGTGTGCTAAGCTGTACATTGTATTGTGATGTGTGCTGTAAAGGTCTGCCACATTTGAGTTTGTTTGGTCCATGAGAAGCATTAAGCTTACATCGTATAGAGAGGATTTCTATGCATTTAAGTCTAGTTATTAACCCATCTAGTGTCAAGGTTTTCTTTATGTTTATTTCCTCTATATATTGCAAACCGTTGTAAATGGTTTATACCGCACAAAAATAAAACTTGGTTTTGGTGAACCAAAAAGACTGTATGTCCATACTTGCTTCCATCTTTGCCTGTCCCAAAAGTCCGCACCGCTACCTACCCCCTGTGCTACATGCTTTAATGCTCAACTGTTCACCAGGCATGGGCTGAAATTCGTCTTCGGGTGATCCGGATAGTTACTATCCGGATTTTACCCAGTAATGCTGTGCGGGCTGGGCGGGGGGTCAAGCTTACCCGTCTGACTTCTTCTTCACTCATCCCTCGGCGCCTCCCACGATGCGTTCTGGGTTGAAGGAGGAAGTGTTTGTAATCATGTGACGGCGCATTGGAACGCATCGTGGGAGGCGCAGAGGGACGAGCGAAGAAGACTTCAGATGGGTAAGCTTGACCCCCCCGCCCAGCCTACACAGCATTACTGAGTGAAATCTGGATAGTAACTATCCAGATCACCCCGAAGACGAATTTCAGCCTATGCCTGCTGTTCACAATTAACTGTTTAAAGTACACCTGAAGTGGTGTGGGATGGAAGATACTTACCTTGGGAGTTGGAAGCCCGTGGATGGTCGAGCCTTCCCAGATCCCTGTAGGGCTCACTATTCCAGTGCAGGGTCAGTGTTCTTCCAAGAAATGTTCTCCTGCCGGGTGGCATGAAAAAGTGGCCGGGAGGGGCACAACGGGGGAATGCAGGGCGGCGCTTCTCTGTGCAACTCTTCTTACAGCATAGGAAGAGGATGAGGAGGTGAGACCACTTGTTTTCTGAAAACATCACATACCACAGTTCAAATGTAACTAGGCAGAGTACATACACTATTTGTTATAAGCTAAAATGAATTGTGGCATTTAAAATCCATCATACCAGCACATGAATTACAATGAAAAGTGGCATTAAAAAACATATTATCAGCAATACAAAAATAAAAATAACTAGTTATGGTCTAGAGCAAGTATGGGCAAACTTGACCCTCCAGCTGTTAATGAACTACAAATCCCACAATGCATTTGCCTTTATGAGTCATGACTGTGGCTGTCAGTCTCCTGCAATGCATTGTGGGACTTGTAGTTCCTCAATAGCTGGAGGGCCAAGTTTGCCCATGCCTGGTCTAGAGCATTGGTAAAATGGGGCAGGTGCTTGTACAACAGCCTTCAGATTATGCAGGAGAACAGAGGCGACCAGAGAGGATAAAAGGAAGCTAAATGAGCTTAAAAACCAAATTCTTGGTAAATAGAGGAGGTAGTGACTGACTTACCTCCTCCAAGTAGACACACACCTGTCAGAGGTGCCTGGCTCTTCTACTGACCACATATGCTATTGCTCTGTTGTTATTGCCTGATGAAGCTGGATCAAACCTGCAAAACGCGTTGCATATTTGGAGTTCATAAATAAAATATATTGACTGTCTTTACTACAGTCATTATGTGTCTACTTGGAGGAGGTAAGTCCACCACTACCTCCTCTATTTACCAAGAATTTGGTTTTTAAGCTCATTTAGCTTCCTTTTATCCTTTTGGCGCCTCTGTTCTCCTGCATAATATTGAGTCCACCCTTGGTGGAGGGTTGAACCCCCTTTTTCTCATCTACAGAGAGCGACTTCTTATTCCTGAGTGGGGTCAGGAAAATCTCCCCACCTGCCTTTACAGTGGTTGCCTAATGGTAACCCTGGTTTGTGAGTATTATTATTTACTCTATCTAGTAACCATTTACCAGTACATATTACACTATTGGGGCTCTTGGTGTTCCTTGTTTTTAACAGCCTTCAGATGTTCAGGGTTTAATAGTTATTCCAGCTCAGACAGAACCATTACAGTCTTTTTTTTTTGGGGGGGGAGGGGGGGGTTATTAAGTTATTTATTTTATCCAGCAGAGGGAACACAATGGAGGTGGGTTCCTTGCGACATCCACTTCTCCTGTGAATATACACCCTTAAGGTCCGTACACACGCCGGACTGGAGGCAACGACGGGTCCGTCTTCACCTCCCGCTGGGTGGGCGTTCCAGCGACAGTCCGGCGTGTGTACAGTCTGTCTGCAGACTGATACGGCTGTTTCTGCAGAAACAGCCGTATCAGTCCGCCGACAGACTGTACACACGCTGGACTGTCGCTGGAACGCCCACCCAGCGGGAGGTGACGACGGACCCGTCGTTGCCTCCAGTCCGACGTGTGTACAGACCTTTACTTACACTTTGTTAAAGGAACACTATCGATTAACATTTTTTTTTTTGCAATTGAGATAGGAATAATTTAGGAAGTGCTGCTAAGTAATAGTGTATACATTTGAATCCTCATCTCTTTGTTTACTGTTATCTAATTCCATTCACATTTTTCTGATGACAGTATGCTGTAATCTGACTGAGAGCGTGTGTTCTTTGGAACGGTTGATTTGAACCCACTTATGTGTGTGTGACTTCCAGTTAGTGTCTATCCTTCTACATACACATGCTGAGTTAAAAGGTCTTTGTTAATTCTAAATCTGCTGAAAATTAAAAAAATTAGTATTGGTATATTCATGTCACATACAAAAAATAATGTTTTCTGAGTTAAAATCAACCCAAAATAATTGTTGAATAATGTTCACAATTTTTTTCAAAGTCCACAAAATTGTAGAGGGGATTACTGAATGTATGCCCCCCCCCCCCCAAAAGTAGGTGCTATCAATCCATCACTCTGCCCACAATCCCCCCCCCCCCTCACACACACATATTGTCAATGTGCTCTCATGGCCTCTCTCCTTTATGTGTATGAGTGCAGCCATACTCAGGGCCGGCCCTAGGCTTTTTGCCGCCTGAGGCAAATTTTTAAAAATTTGTCACCGCCGCCCCCCCCCCCCCTCTCGGGGGGGGGGGGGGGCGCTCTGGGGGGCCGCCGAGCTGGAGGGGTAGCTGGCAGGACAGGGGTATTGGGCCAGCGGCGGGGAGGGGGGTCGGACCCCCCCCCCTCCCTCGCCTGGGTCCCCTGTCCTCCGCTCCCCTCCAGCCTAAATAGAAGCAGCCGTATGTGTAAGAGGCACTGGCGGGGAGGACACTCACCTCTTCCCAGCGTGCGCTCCACTGACGTCACTTCCTGCAGCGTCCTGCAGGAAGTGATGTCAGTGGAGCGCACGCTGGAGCGAGGAGGAGGTGAGTGTCTCCCCGCCCGTGCCTCTTACACATACGGCTGCTTCTATTTAGGCTGGAGGGGAGCAGAGGACGGGGGACCCAGGCGAGGGAGGGGGGGGTCCGACCCCCCTCCCCGCCGCTGGCCCAATACCCCCGTCCTGCCAGCTACCCCTCCAGCTCGGCGGGCCGGCTCCCCGCACCCACGGACAGGCGGGTGCCGCCCCTGGAAATTTGCCGCCTGAGGCAAAAGTTTCACCCCGCCTCATGAGAGGGCCGGCCCTGGCCATACTGCACCTGGGTGGGTATGGTCAGCACATGCCTTGTAGCAGGAAGCCAGTCATTCATGTTATTTTTCTCCGTGTATGAGTGGCTGCATGCTTCTACAAATACGCGGACCATACTCACACAGGGGCAGTATGGCCGCACTGATATCTGGAAGGGAACATAGCCACTACAAGAAAGAGGGTCCCAGGCAGCAGTGATGGATACCAAGAGGGTCCGGAAAGTATCTACCTTATAACCTATAATGTTTCTCCTCACAGGTTTACATTAAAGTGAACCTGCACTCAGAACTTCCTCTCTGCCCTAAAAGATAAGCAACAGTATAATAACCTTTGAAGTGACACTGAAGCAAAAACAAAAGTTATGATATAATGAATTGTTTGTGTAGTACGAATAATTAATAGAACATTAATAGCAAAGAAAAGAGTCTCATATTTTTATTTTTAGTTATATAGCTTTTTTTTTAAATAACATTTCACCATTCTGTCATATTTGCAATTACAAACCACACACTGTATTTTAAACTATGAAACAGAGCAGAGCTGATGACCCTTTGTTATTGACCCAAGCTGCGGCTCAGGTACACTTCTAATCTAAGTTACCTGAACAGAGATATGTCATAAACTTTCCGGTCCTGGGTCAGACCAGTATGATTATAACGAAATATCATAGTAAGTTTGAAATGTGTGCATCAGCTGCATCTTTAGAAATGAACAGTAGTGCATACTATTTTATGGCACTCTGCCCGCAAGTTCATACTATGCTTGTTTGGTAGTTAGTTAGAGGCTAGGGGCCCTTCCAGGCAGACAGCCTCATCGCGGTGGAAGGGTCCAGTATGGAATACTCTGTATGCAAACTTTTGGAAGCTAACACCCTCCATTAATGGTTAATTAATTTGGCTCTGCACACCTATGCTGGTAGTCATTCAGATGCAGCCTGTTTTGGGAAGTGCTGCCACCTCTCCCTGCTGAATAGAGATATGTCATAAACTTACCTGGGTCAGACCATTATGATTATAACTAAATATTATAGTAAGTTTGAAATGTGTGCATCAGCTGCATCCTTAGAAATGGACAGTAGTGCCAAAAGCAAAAGCCATCAGATCATTTGTACAGTTACCTAAAAACAGCATTTCCTTGAGTCATACTTTTGGTTCCCTTTTGGCAGCTACATCCTGTTGCTAAGGATGTGGGTGCTAGGAACGTGTCAGCACACTGTCTGTCAGCTCATGTACTATGCAGGATGAAGCACCCCTTTCACAGTATGAAAAATAAAATCACAATACAAAAAAGCTACTTGAAATTTCATACTCTGGATAGAAGCAGTAAGCCTGCTGTCTTGTGTTGTGTGATATGGTCATAGAACTGCCTGCTTTAGATTTATCATTAGGGACAGAGGATTTCTGTCGACAGTGATAAAGGACAAAAAATATTCAGCAGATATCTGACGGCCATTACTAACCGTGTATATCGCTGTGGGTGCTTCAAAGAGACCTTGACTGAATTAAATATGAAATATGGAGGCAGCCATATTCAATTCTTTAAAGGGGGATGAAAGTCCATATTAACTGAAAAAATCATCCAATAAGAAATTACGTATTTAGCTAGAAATGTGATATAAAAAAAGAAAATAATATTTTTGCTGATTTTCATCTTTACTGTTTTTCTGTGATGCGAAAAGTGACATCACTTCTGCCCCTCTTTTTTAACCCAGCTCATTGTTAATTTCCCCACCCTCCTACCACAACTTACTGTTCCTTTTCGACAACAAACATAATCTTGAGAACAGCTTTCATCACTGTGTAAACTCTTCAAAAAACAAAAAGGGGGGGGGGGGTGTTATTCAATTACCTTCTAGTCATAGTGCCCTTATCTTATCCAAAATAGGAAGGTTTCTGTTATTTGAATGCTGGGATAAACTTGTTACTGTAGCTAAAAGAATACATTTTCTACAATCCCGCTGGCACTGCACAGTTCCTGTGTTTCTGCAAAGGCAACCAGACTGGGTAAAAAGGAAACAAGTGTGTGTGTGTGTGGGGGGGGGCATATATGAACCTATTTTTTTTTTTTTAACACAGGGTTTACATATGTTCATATGTTTTTGGGTAATTAATTCTTTTTTGGCATTTTTTTAATTTTAGGATGTTTCAACAGCCTTTAAAATGCAATTTGGCGGGCTGCCATGCTGATCTTTTGGCTTTAGCAGATTTAGAGTCTCACCTGCAGCAAATACAATGGCTGCTATTGAGAGGGTGTTGGAAGCAGAGGATCAGCACAACAGTGGGGCAAGACATTTTTAAATCTGAGCCATCTGCTAAATCCTCCAGATTATTTTTTCAGGTTATATTGTAATAATGACACATTTTTCTACACACATAAAAAGTACACACATAGCAATCCCATTACTTTTACTCAGTGGGACTCATGATCTGATGACTGTACCATATTGAAAACTTAGAGTAGAGGATGAAGGTGGGTGCAAAGGGTGGGGATTGGGGAGGGTATTGCAGAAGACAAGGGCTATGGCAGATATGGATTAAAATGTAATGGGGCCCTATGCAAGGTAATAGATTTGGGGCCCACTCATGGTTCTTTTGGTAAACTAAGGTGAATAGAGGTTACATAAGGTGGCAGGAGGGCCCTTTGACATGCACTAGGCCCCAAGCACCTGCCTAGGTTGCAGGGTGGATGATCCTGCTCTGGAGTATGGACTGGGGTATCAACTGCAGAAGAGATAAAGGAGAAGCTAGGGAGGGGGATGAAGAACAGAAAGAGGTGGGACTGGGAAAAAAGTGCAGAAAGGACAAAGTAGGGAGGGGTTTCATAGAGTGAGGAGGGGCTGGTGATGGGGTTGCAAAAGAGTGAGATGAGGAGCTGTGAAATTGGGTTACAGAGAAGGGGCTGGGAAAGGTTTTCAGAGAAAAGAAATGAGGGGCTGGGGAACAGGTAAAAGAGGAGAAAAAATAAGGACTAGAAATGGGCTTGAAAAGTGGCTGAGGTCTTAAAGAAGGGAGGGGAGGGATGAGGAGGGAATTAAAGAGGAGACCAAGTAGGGCTTTGGCGGTGAAGAGATACGTAAGCCCCTTCACCACGGCAAGGTAACGATCACGAAGGGGAATTGACACTTGTACATGCCTTTTGTTTTGTTGTTGCAGCCGCAGTGCATCCAGAAAAATTAGGCAGGCATGTGAAAAATTATTATTATTTTTGTTAGCGGCCTTAAAAATTCAGGAATCCACCTGGAGTCCTGGACCCTGTTGGTGGTGGCGGAGAAGGCAGTCAAGCGGCCTGCAGGCAGGGATGCTGTGTGGGGACTAACTTAGTCTTGGGGCAGGCAGCAGCGGCCGGCAGGCAGAGATGCTGCATGGGGAGTGACTTAGTCTTTGGGCAGGCAGTCACACAGCTTGCAGGCAGAGATGCTGTGTGTAGGGACCGACTTAGTCTTCGGGCAGGCAGTAGCCCTCTGGGATCCATGCCTCATTCATTTTGATAAAGATGAGGTACTGAACACTTTTTTGACCTAGGCGACTTCTCTTCACACTGACAATGCCTTCAGCTGTGCTGACGTTCCGTTCTAGGACGCTTGAGGCAGGGCAAGCCAGAAGTTGAATGGCAAATTGTGACAGCTCTGGTCACAGGTCAAGCCTGCGCACCCAGTAGTCCAGGGGTTCATCACTGCTCAGACTGTTGATGGTTCTTTCTCTACCATTGTTAAAGCTTACATCAATTTTTTTTAAATTACTTTTTCTGCTTTCTGTGCAGTTCCTTCAACAAGAATCTGTTATGGAGGGCAAGTCTGCAATTCATTCAACTGTGTGATAAGCTTTCCATGGTACTTTCTCAGTACCATGGTGACCACGGGTAATGGGCCTGGAATCAGGGTTTGATATCGGTCCGGAGTGGGAGCCTGAGAAACAGCTACCACCACACATCCAAGGAAGGCAGCAGGCACGGCACGCAAGTCCTGACTCAGGGAGGTAGTGATGAAAAATAACAATACAGAAGGTCTCTTTTGAGGCCCCGCTGTATAATGATGAGACGAATACACTTGAAATCCTTTATCAAGAATCTGTTATGGAGGGCAAGTCATTCAAGTGAAAGGTATGCACTGACTGGTGTAATACAATGTGCAGTCACAGAGATGCAGTGAAAGGTATGCAGTGACTGGAGGTATAATACAATGTGTAGTCACACAGGTGCAGTGAAAAGGTATGCACTGACTGGTATATAGAACAGTGTGCAGTCACACAGATGCAGTGAAAGGTATGCAGTGACTGGTGGTATAATACAATGTGCAGTCACACAGGTGCAGTGAAAAGGTATGCACTGACTGGTATATAGAACAGTGTGCAGTCACACAGATGCAGTGAAAGGTATGCAGTGACTGGTGGTATAATACAATGAAAAGTCACACAGGTGCAGTGAAAAGGTATGCACTGACTGGTATATAGAACAGTGTGCAGTCACACAGATGCAGTGAAAGGTATGCAGTGACTGGTGGTATAATACAATGTGCAGTCACACAGGTGCAGTAAAAAGGTATGCACTGACTGGTATATAAAACAGTGTGCAGTCACACAAATGCAGTGAAAGGTATGCAGTGACTGGTGGTATCATACAATGTGCAGTCACACAGGTGCAGTAAAAAAGGTATGCAGTGACTGGTGGTATAATACAATGTGCAGTCATACAGGTGCAGTGAAAAGGTATGCACTGACAGGTGGTATAATAAAATGTGCAGTCACACAGGTGCAGTGAAAAGGTATGCAGTGACTGGTGGTATAATACAATGTGCAGTCACACAGGTGCAGTGAAAAGGTATGCACTGACGGGTATATAAAACAGTGTGCAGTCACAAAGATGCAGTGAAAGGGATGCAGTGACTGGTGTTATAAAACAACGTGCAGTCACACAGGTGCAGTGAAAAGGTATGCACTGACTGGTATATAAAACAGTGTGCAGTCACACAGATGCAGTGAAAGGTATGCAGTGACTGGTGGTATCATATAGTGTGCAGTTACGCAGGTGCAGTGAAAAGGTATGCACTGACTGGTATATAAAACAGTGTGCAGTCACACAGGTGCAGTGAAAAGGTATGCACTGACTGGTATATAAAACAATGTGCTGTGACACAGATGCAGTGAAAGGTATGCAGTGACTGGTGTTATAATACAATGTGCAGTCACACAGGTGCAGCGAAAAGGTATGCACTGACTGGTATATAAAACAGTGTGCAGTCACACAAATGCAGTGAAAGGTATGCAGTGACTGGTGGTATAATACAATGTGCCGTCACATAGGTGCAGTGAAAAGGTATGCACTGACTGGTATAAAAAACAGTGTGCAGTCACACAGATGCAGTGAAAAGGTATGCACTGAATGTGCTGGGCCTGGCACAGTATAGCAATTAGCAAGGGCCAGCTGCGACACACAGGGCTGTATATGCAGTGTCACTGGGCCATGCAAAAAAAAAAAAAAAAAAAACCATCACAAGAACATTAGCTCTCAAAAGAGCTGTTTTGTGGTGCTTTTCAGCAACAAATAAAAGCAAGGAGCAAGCTAACAAGACCTAACTAAGCTTTCCCTATCTCTCCAGCAACCTCTCCCTTCTCTCACTAAGCAGGCGGCAGACAGTGTGGGAACATGGCCGACGCTGCTGCCTTTTATAAGGGGGGGGGGGGGGGCTCCAGGAGGGAGTGCAGCCTGATTGGCTGCCATGTGTGGGCTGACTGTGATGTAGAGGGTCAAAGTTTAGCCCAATGATGTAGTATAGGGGGTGGGTCGAACTCGCTAAATGTTCGTGGTTCAACACAAACGCGAATCCGCGTTGTTCATGCGAACAAGTTCGCAGACGAAGCGTTCGGGCCATCTCTAGTGGTGACTGCAGAAGAGAGAAAGTAGGATGATGAGGTTGTAGAGGAGAGGGTATAGGGGCTGAGAAAGAGTTGCAGAGTAGTGAGAAGAGGGGCTGGTTGCAGATCTCAGGAGGGACTGGCAGGGAACACACTGAACACAGAGACTGGGGAGGAAATTACTGTATAGAGGAAAGAGAGGAGGAATAGGAATGTGTTGTTCTCCTCCATTCACCAGCACATACTGTACATGAGATACTCCTTCAGTAGTTTACTGACCTAACAGAAAGAATTAGAAAATATGGCAGTTCCCATCAAATGAAAAAACAACAATTTACTCTTTAGCCATGCTTCATTTCATTGATCATGTATAGTCATTACTGGTAGCCGCACTGATGTACATGTTTGTTTACATTTTATTCCCCGCATTAAGGCTTACAGATTACAGCCAGGAAAGCCACAATTCTTAAAAGAATCATAAAGCCCCGATGCCCCCTTGTGCATCACTTTTCAGAATAAAGGATTATGGCTAAGCAGTAGCCAAGCAGGAGATGGCACTTAACGGTAGTGCTCATTGTTAATTGGTTATTTAGTGTTTTACTTTGACAATCATTAATTGGCTTTGTGGCATTCCGATTCTGATGCTGGTGTTTCTGCAGAAATGATCATGGACAACTGTCTGGGCCATGGGAAACTAGGGGGTCTGTACATAGCTTTAGACTTTTTTTTTTCACTATTAAAACAACATACAGAATTGTAGGCAATGAATGTTATTTCCAAAGTCTTTTATTCCAATGCCTTGCTTTAGAATATCAAATTTCCTGTCAAGGTTGAGCAAGTTTGCCATACATGATCAAAACTTGCCAAACTTGTCAAAAACGTAATCTCCGTCAAAGCTCTGTCAAAAACTGAATCATGTGCAAAGGCTATTGAAACACTACAAGGTTCCTATATTCTTAATTGCTAAGCACTGACAAGATCTGCATCCACCTGGCATCCCAAAACTGCTAACTAGATTGTCCTACATTTATAGGATGGAAAACTTTATAGGCAAACTGTGTGATAAAATATACAACAACAACAACAACAAATAACATTTGTAAAGCGCTTTTCTCCCGTGGGACTCAAAGCGCATAAGCATGGCTCAGACCATCGTGGTACAGAGGAAGACATTTTATAAATCTGGAAATGCCAGGCTAAACAGGTGGCTTTTCAGTCTGGATTTGAATAGCTCCAGGGATGGTGCTGTCTTTACTGGGTGTGGTAGGGAGTTCCAGAGAGTAGGGGCAGCATGGCGGAAGGCTCTATCTCCAGATTTTTTGAGGTGCACTCTGGGAGTGACCAAGTTTACAGAACTTGCTGATCTGAGGTTGTGAGAGGTGTGGTGCAGCTTCAGCAAGTCCTTCATGTATCCAGGGCCCAGACTGTGCAGGGATTTGAATGTCAGCAGTCCAATCTTGAAGAGTATTCTCCATTCTACTGGTAGCCAGTGCAGTGAGCGAAGGATCGGTGTAATGTGACAGTGGCGAGACTGGTTTGTTAGCAATCTGACAGCAGAATTCTGCACTAATTGCAGGCAACGCAGGTCCTTTTTGGGGAGGCCAACATAAAGGGCATTGCAGTAGTCCAGCCATGATGTGATGAAGGCGTGGACTAGGGTTGGAAGATCCTCTGGGGGAATCAGATGTTTAATCTTTGCAATGTTCTTCAGATGAAAGAAGAAGGATTTAACTACAGATGAAATTTGGTTTCTGAAACTCATTTCCCCATCGATTAGTACGCCAAGGCTGTGCACAAAGTTGGAGCTGTTTATGTCTGAATTCCCAATCCTGATTGGTGTTGCTTTAGGATAGAGCTGTTTTGATGGCGGGCACTGGCCTTGGACAAACAGGACCTCAGTTTTGTCAGCATTCAGTTTCAACCAGTTATCATTCATCCATGCCTGTAGCTCAGCTAAGCAAGAGTTTATTTTTGGGGTAGGGTCTGTTCCACCAGGTTTGAAGGACAGATATAGCTGTGTGTCATCGGCGTAGCAGTGGTACGTCAGGCCATGTCGTTGGATAAGTGTGCCGAGTGGCAACATGTAGATTGCAAACAGCAGAGGGGATATGATTGATCCTTGTGGCACTCCGAATTGTAGAGGTGCAGGTTTGGACATTATAGGTCCTAGGGATACTCTCTGTGTTCTGTCAGTCAGGAATGATCTGAACCACTGGAGGACTGATCCACTGATGCCACAGTACTCCTGCAGTCTGTTAAGCAGGATTTCATGGTCAACTGTATCAAAAGCCGCTGAGAGATCCAACAGGATTAGGATGGAGCATTCCCCTCTGTCCCTTGCCATGAGCAGATCGTTGCAGACTTGGATGAGGGCTGTTTCACAGCTGTGGTGTTTCTTAAAGCCAGATTGTAGAGGGTCCAGGATGTTGTTTACTGACAGCCAGGTTTCAAGTTGCAGATAGACAGCCTTTTCAATAACTTTACCTAAGAAGGGGAGGTTGGAGACAGGTCTGTAGCTGCTCATAGCATCTGGATCCATGGAAGGTTTTTTAAGAAGGGGCTTGATGATTCCTTCTTTTAGAGAGGTAGGAAACCTCCCTGCTTGTAGAGAGCAATATACTATTTTGTGAAATGCTGGACCAAGCAGGTCAGGGCATTTCAGCATATGTTTAGTTGGTCCAGGGTCCAGGTCGCAGGTTGTCTGGCGGAGACGACAGAGGATGTCTGAGATCTCTTCCTCACTAATACTTTTGAAGTCAGTCCAGGGTGTTAGGTTGTTTTTGCAGCTATTTCCAGGAGTTGCATGAGTCTTGGGTGCTGTGGATTGAATGAGAGACCGAATGGAGGGTACTTTGTCAGCAAAGTAGCACGCAAATTTCTCACATAGCTCCTTTGAGGGAGTTATAGTAGGTTTTAGACAGGATGGATTACATAGTCTATCAACTGTGCGGAATAGTTGGGCTGGTCTGTTGGCGGCCTTTGCGATCTCCTGTGATAGGTAGAAGGATTTTTTCTTGTACATGTTTGTAAATATATTGTAAATATATTGTATATATACATGTTTGATAATACCACTGTAATAA
Source organism: Hyperolius riggenbachi (assembly GCF_040937935.1). Lineage (NCBI taxonomy): Eukaryota > Metazoa > Chordata > Amphibia > Anura > Hyperoliidae > Hyperolius > Hyperolius riggenbachi. The sequence goes on from NC_090648.1 coordinate 448,963,511, forward strand.
ACATGGAGGAAGCAGCTGCGGGAGTTTGGTGTCCTCCGCAGCTGCCTCCATTCCTCTGCCTAGCATTTCACCCATGCCTCCGGCATCTAGCACGCCGAGGACGGGGTTGTCATCCGCACATAGGGTTGCATTGTCACGTGCACGCGCGCACAGACAGGACCTTTATGCAGGGAGGAGGCGCGTCAGCTGACCAGCTGGTCGGCTGACGTCAGAGGAGACGGTCACCGCTCCTCATTGGCTCAGAGGAGTGGGCGTGCCTATTGCGTCTCCTCTGCTTCTTAAGCCGCTCGGCTTCACTTGCAAGCTGTCTGCTGTTGCGAATACTACGTGTTAGCGCTCAGACCTTAGATAGATCCGGTGTGCTTTGATCCGGGGACCGGGAGGAAACCGGGGATTTCACACTAGATAGGAATTATTGTTATATTACTCTTTATTGATATTTGTTTATGACTCTGGCTTGCCTCTGACCTCTCTCTCGTTTTCTGACTCTGTACTTCTGCCCATCTGATCCTGTTGCCGACTTCGCCTGAATAACCACCTTCCTATTGCTATCTGATTCTGTACTGTTATTACCTGTCTGTTATTACCTGTCTGTTATTACCTGTCTGACCTCGCCTCCCCACCAGAGAGCCCTGATCTCTGGTGAGGGCCTCTGTACTGATAGTACCCACCAGCTCCTCTGGTGAGGTATAGCTGTATCTATCAAGTACTACTGTTGCACCAAGCACTATACATTGTATACCTTCTGTGTGTTGCTATACTTGTATTATTGGTGATTCTGCAGATCACTACATAATCAGGTATAGTGTCTGAATTATTAGTGATACTGCAGATCACTCAATAATCAGACATCTGTGTTGCTGACACAAATCGGTACAACCACTTTTTCTAGGTGTAGATAATTGGATGGTACGCTGGGAGTATAGTCTTAAAGAACCATGATACTTGTAGCTGGTTAATGGGGGTACAACCATGACTCTCTTGGTAGTTTCTTGTAGTTTTTCTTTCTTTACTTTCTTTACTTTCTATTTTTCTCATTATTTAGCCGTCTTTTCTATGATGGCAGACATGTGTAGCTATCTGCAAATATATCTGCAAATTGAAATAGAAAAATATTTTTTAGGTAAAATTAACTTTAAAAAATGACTTTAAAAAAGTTCTGACTTGTGTCATGAGCGAAAATGCTGATATTGTCTTTGCATTCATTTTCACGAAAATAATGTTAACCTCTTGAGGACCGTGGTCTTAAACTACCTCTTCCCCCCCCCCCCCCCTCCTCCAGTGACCAGGCCATTTTTTACAAAATAGGCCACTGCAGCTTTTAGGACTCGCTGCAGGGCCATACAACTCAGCACACAAGTGATTCCCTCCCCCCCCCCTCCTTTTCTGCCCACCAACAGAGATTTCTGTTGGTAGGCGAGGATCCCAGCTCCTGTTCTTTTTTTATATAAATATTTATTTGTTGCTTTTTTTTAATACATTTTTTAAAATTATTTACATATCCACCCCTCCCCCCACCAGCCAATCAGCTCCATTAGCTGTCATAGGCATCAGCCTATGACAGCAGATCATCCTCTTACCTCCCAGGGGGATAGCCGTGTCACACGGCTGTCCCCAGTACAGCGCTGCCGTAGATTGCAGCACTGTACAGACTAAATAGATGGCGGTTTCACCGTCTAACAGTCTCCTAGCTGCGATCACTGCTGGGAGACTGATGACGGAGCAGAGCTCCGTCATTCAAGCGGGGATGCTCGCGCATTGGAGCGGGCGATCCCCTGCCATGGCCGTTTTTAGGGCCGTGCGGGGCGTGCAGCCGCCCGGGGCGCTGTGTGGCAGTGAGGAGAAGGGGCGCAGGCAGAAGTAGGAGTGAAAGATGGTGACGCGCGGTGCAGCCTAACTGAAGAAGACCAGCGCGATCACCTCTTAGCTGCACTCCTCCTGGGCGTCCTGTTGCCTTGGCTGCGACGTCAAGTTAACACCACATGACCAGCGTGTGGTGACACTGACGTACAGTAGCGGTACTGCAGCTGTTGGGGTGCCCTAGGAGGGAGATAGGACTTGCTGTGGAGTGCGGACCACGTGTGTGTTTTCCTACCCAGGTTCCTTCTGCTTCTTCTCTCCTCCTGGACTTCCGAGACTTGTGGCAACAGAGGCAGGTAGTTAGCCCAGGTCTTCCCCTGTCCCTCTTCTGATATGGCTGCTCTCAGTGGGAAGGGGGGAGGCGCAGGTTCCAGCTAGTGAAGTGAATGATAGTGAGTGTGGTCGGGCAGGGGGCTCACAAGTGCAGGGAAGCTGGGTGGCCAGTAATAACTGACGTGGTGGAAGAGCAGTGGGCAGAGCAAACACACAGGCAGCTGCAGGCATGACACTTGCCCGCAGCTCGATCTGACAACCTGGGATAACTTCCTGCAGAGAGGGTCACAGGCTGCTTCTCCCTTCTCCCCTCCCCCCTGAGAGTCCGAGGCCAGACTGCAAAGCATGGTGTCGGGGAAGGGGAAAGTGCTCAGCTGAACGAGCAGGATGTGTCTGTGTCTCTGCTGCCTGTGTCCCTGCCTGGCCTGCATGCTGTGAGTAGGTGCCCTGCTTCTGAGTCCTGACAACCCCTCCTCCACCCCACAGCATTAGGGGGCCTATTTGTCCCCTTCTCCTCCATTAAGGTAACACTGCTATCAGCAAGCCACCCTCCCCTTTCTATAAAGGTACCACTGCTCCCAGCAAGCCCCCCTCCCCTTTCTATAAAGGTACCACTGCTCCCAGCAAGCCCCCCTCCCCTTTCTATAAAGGTACCACTGCTCCCAGCAAGCCCCCCCCCCTTCTATAAAGGTCCCAGTGCTCCCAGCAAGCCCTCGTCCCCTTTCTATAAAGGTACCAGTGCTCCCAGCAAGCCCCCTCCCCTTTCTATAAAGGTACCACTGCTCCCAGCAAGCCCCCATCCCCTTTCTATAAAGGTACCACTGCTCCCAGCAAGCCCCCCCCTCCTTCTATAAAGGTCCCAGTGCTCCCAGCAAGCCCTCGTCCCCTTTCTATAAAGGTACCAGTGCTCCCAGCAAGCCCCCCTCCCCTTTCTATAAAGGTACCAGTGCTCCCAGCAAGCCCCCCTCCCCTTTCTATAAAGGTACCAGTGCTCCCAGCAAGCCCCCATCCCCTTTCTATAAAGGTACCAGTGCTCCCAGCAAGCCCCCCTCCCGTTTCTATAAAGGTACCAGTGCTCCCAGCAAGCCCCCCTCCTCTTTCTATAAAGGTACCACTGCTCCCAGCAAGCCCCCCTCCCCTTTCTATAAAGGTACCAGTGCTCCCAGCAAGCCCCCATCCCCTTTCTATAAAGGTACCAGTGCTCCCAGCAAGCCCCCCTCCCCTTTCTATAAAGGTACCAGTGCTCCCAGCAAGCCCCCCTCCTCTTTCTATAAAGGTACCAGTGCTCCCAGCAAGCCCCCCTCCTCTTTCTATAAAGGTACCACTGCTCCCAGCAAGCCCCCCTCCCCTTTCTATAAAGGCACCAGTGCTCCCAGCAAGCCCCCCTCCCCTTTCTATAATGGTACCACTGCTCCCAGAAAGCCCCCCTTCCCCTTTCTATAATGGTACCACTGCTCCCAGAAAGCCCTCCTCCCCTTTCTATAAAGGTACCAGTGCTCCCAGCAAGCCCCCCTTCTACAGAAGTACAGCTCCCAGCCTATACAGGTACTACAGCTTCCAGCATGACCTTTTCCCCTTCCCTTTATAGATGCATTATACTGTAGCTCCTAGCATGCTCCTTTAATCCATAGAGGCACTACAGATCCCAGCATGCTCCTCCGTATAGTATTGTGATTTCCTTCAGGGCCCCAGAGCCGGCTAGGGAAAGACTCTGGAGGCGCGCTCCTCTGTGAGTTTTTCTCTTTAAATCTTCACATGTGCCTCATGAGGCACCCACAAGGATGAAGCACACAGAGGAGCAAGCCAGCTGGACAGGTGAGTGCGCTCCCCTGAAAATGTTCTGCAGGGGTCCCAGGTGACCACATTTCACATTGGAGGCGAAACACTGCTGTGAACGCTGGTTTATTAATACAAAAGTATAAAATCACAGTGCAGTCTAGCAAACATGGGGAAAGAGATGAAACATATACCAGAGTGAGAGGAGGCACAAAGGTGGTGATGGGTGATGGGTACTGGATGCCTGACGTCCGTTTCACACTAAATTGCGCTTCTACAGAGGCTACACAACTTAGCGTAACATGGCCGTCAGACATCCTGTACCCATCACCCACCACCACCATTGTGCCTCCTCTCACTCTGGTATGTCTACCATCTCTTTCTCCATGTTTGCTAGACTGCACTGTGATTTTATACTTTTGTATTAATAAACCAGCATTCACAGCAGTGCCAGCCTCCCATCTTTTCTATATGTTCTTGGATCTACTTCACTGCTTGAGCACGCTTGTGAAGCTGCACATGGAGGAGTGCACACTATAGAACCTATCGTGCACAGCCCTACGCATCCGGTGTTTACTGTAGTGCAAACCCAGTACTGCTTCCTTGCTTCTCCGATCACATTGGAGGCGGCCTGAGGGGCCCTGCAGCCATCTCTTGAGGCCCTGAGGGACAATCCAATACTATATGGGAACTGTGTTGCCTCTATGGGAGAGAATGAGCATGCTGGGGGCTGTGGTGTCTCTATGGAGGGAAGGAGTATGCTGAGAGCTGTGGTACTTCTATAATAGGGGGTAGGGCTTGCTGGGAGCTGTGGTGCCTCTATGGAAGGAGAGGATAGTCCAGGGGTTTCCTGTATCTCCCTATACCCCACCTTTCCAGTGCTGGGTTCCTCCCTAGTTGAATAGGTTTTACAGTATGCAAACAAGCCTGGGCAAATGTATCTGTACTGGGCATGCAAGTAAGGTCCATACATGACCAGTAAAATGAAGTGCTTGTGCACAGAGTAAAAAAAGGATTGCACAAGTGCCATAGTTCTACCAGGTATGTGCAGACCTTACTTGTGCATGCCCAATACGGACACGCTTGCTTGCGCTATGAAGAAACCTACGTCAGCAAAGAGGGGCCTAGTACTGGAACAGTAAGATGTAAAAAGCTTTCTTTGGTAGTTTGATGTACTGTTCTTTTTCTGCTGGTGTGGGGTGGTTGGAATATGTGTTTTGGTGTGTGGGCGGCTGGTGACAGAGGGCCTCGGGTGTTAAAAAGTACAAATCTGGCCCTTGGTGTGTCTTAAAGGGAAACTAAACTGAGAAGGATATGGATGTTTCCTTTTAAGCAATACCAGTTGCCTGGCAGTCATGCTGGTCTCTTTGGCTGCAGTAGTGGCTGAATCACACACCTGAAACAAGCATGCAGTTAACCCAGTCTGACTGATCTGCATGCTTGTTGAGGGGCTGTGGCTAAAAGTATTAATCTAAAGATACAGTGTCAGCAGGAGAGTCAGACAACTGGTATTTCTTTTAAAGGAAAAATCCTAGTCCTTCTCAGTTTAGGTTCCCTTTACAGTGTCCCTCTTTCTCATCTCAAAAAGTTGGGAGGTATGGCTGCAGCTTCTAGCATCCCTGGCCCAACACCCCTCCCCTTGCAGGCAGGAGCCAATCACCACAAGTGTCGATTTCTCCCCTCACGCAATGCTGTGCTTGCCCACAACACGTCACTGAAGAGGTGGGAACAGTGTCAGCGGCCCAATCTCTTTAGGGCCTGTACATACTAGTGCACTTCTGTCTGTTTTTCAGCAACGCGTAACAATCTGTAACATCGATGTGCTGATAAAAGGCGGACAGAAGCGCACCAAGTGCAGCTGGCAGTGTTTTTTTTTCTTTTTTTGGCCGGAGGGGGGGGGGGGCGTATTTTTTGATACTCGCCCTGGGAGCAATTTTATCTAAAAACTGCACTGTCCCCTGCAATATCCCCCCTAGCATTTCACGCCAATCGGCGTGGAGTGGTCCTGGAGCTGCTCACGCCAATTGGCGTTGAACAGTCCTTAGGCAATTAAATTTGACTTTGAGCGAAAATACTGTTAAAAATTAATTTGTAATAAGTTTGTAATTTTTGGCATTTTTCTTACATTTTCACGCTAAAATAAATTATTTTTCACAGTAAAAATAACGATTTTTCACAATTTCGCAGTAAGAATAACGATTATTCACGTTTTGTGAATTTTTGCCATATTGCATATTTTTTGCAATTTTTTGATATCAAAACACCATTCTCGATGCAAGAATTAATTTGCCAAAAATTTGCGAACAACACTGCTTGTGTCACATATCTCACTTTAGCATGGTTCAAGTTATTACAAGACTATGGCCCATATGCACTTTTTCTTCTGACATTTTATTAACAAGTTTTGAACATATCATCTATGAGAAAACTCAAGAGAAACAGGGAATTGCATATGGGCCAATAGCTGTGCTTTGACCAAGTAATACATGGAAATGGAATAGAATCAAAAAGTGACCTTCTGTCTTGGGGGGAAGGGTTTCAACAACTTAAGTCTTGTAGAATTTTGGCTTTGACATGAAAATTGTATCCAAATGTTCTTTGTCTGGCTAGACTAAAATTCTATTTCTGATTTTCTGAAAAACGATTTTATTGGTAGATGCATTATTAATCGGATGAGTATTGAAAATGATTCACATTCACATGTCACTTCCAATGACAGCTTTTCAGCTTATACACATGCTTTGGAATAAGACATGTTGTTTGCCACGCATAAGATATAAAATTAAATTGCACTAAATTTATATAGAAGCATTACGTTCCCAGGGTTGATTTGCTAGTGGAAATTATGAGACACCAGGTATAAAAATAGCCTAATGCCAAGCTTATCAGGGCTATAAATAACTCACTGATGTCATGTTAGGAAGTTGCAGAAAATGACTTTAATTATATATGTTCACAAATTCCATCGCCTAAGTATATCCCACACAGCTTGAAAGTAATTCAGTGTGAACTGATTACTTCTTTCCACTACACAGTACCTTTGGTTTAATAACTTAAATGTGAAAATAAAACAGTATTACATCGTAAGTCTCCACTTGACTCTTGTTTCACACCATATGCCTCTGTTAATAAGAGAAAAAGTAAAATATGTAGAACTGTTTGCTGCGACTTGATATTGGCAACACTGTTATTATGGAAACCATGACATAAGACGGATCTGTGGCAGATTTCACCAGGGCCCATATTGGGCAAACCTACTGGGCCCCCCAACTCCCCTCTTCCCCCACATGGCAAATCACAATCTTTGAAGGCCTGGACACATTAACGTCCGTGTGATTGCTTTTCACACACTCCCGTGGCTGGGAGCATTCTTCGGATGTTCAATTCATTAAAACTGTAACTGCACTTGCACAGAACACTCTCAGCTATGGGAGCAAGACGGAGGAGGCGTGGGGCCCAGAACATTGCATGTGCAGTGCCCTGCAACCCAGCTGCATTGTGTGGACTTCACAGGAGCACATTGTATGGGATCGCAAGGGTATTGAGGGAGCTGATGGACTACAGGGGGCTGGAAGGAGCCTCAGGTAAGTAAAAAGTATTTTCTCCAATTTGTCTCAGGTTTACTTTATTCACTAACTGACTAAGGGCTGGTGCACACCAGAGCGGTTCTGGAGCATTATTAAAAACGCTAGCTGTTTGAAAACTGCTTGGGTAATGTATTTCAGTCTTCCTCCAGACTCTGGCACCTTGATTTTCGAATGACATGCAAAAGTTGCTTTCATCTGAAAAAAGTACTTTGGACCACTGAGCAACAGTCCAGTGCTGCTTCTCTGTAGCCCAGGTCAGGCGCTTCTGCCGCTGTTTCTGGTTCAAAAGTGGCTTGACCTGGGGAATGCGGCACCTGTAGCCCATTTCCTGCACATGCCTGTACATGGTGGCTCTGGATGTTTCTACTCCAGACTCAGTCCACTGCTTCTGCAGGTTCCCCAAGGTCTGGAATCGGTCCTTCTCCACAATCTTCCTCAGGGTCCAGTCACCTCTTCTCGTTGTGCAGCGTTTTCTGCCACACTTTTTCCTTCCCACAGACTTCCCACTGAGGTGCCTTGATACAGCACTCTGGGAACAGCCTATTCGTTCAGAAATTTCTTTCTGTGTCTTACCCTCTTGCTTGAGGGTTTCAATGATGGCCTTCTGGACAGCAGTCAGGTCGGCAGTCTTATCCATGATTGCGGTTTTGAGTAATGAACCAGGCTGGGAGTTTTTAAAAGCCTCAGGAATCTTTTGCAGGTGTTTAGAGTTAATTAGTTGATTCAGATGATTAGGTTAATAGCTCGTTTAGAGAACCTTTTCATGATATGCTAATTTTTTGAGATAGGAATTTGGGGTTTTCATGAGCTGTATGCCAAAATCATCAATTTTTTTTTGAGAAGGACCTGTAGTACGAGAGCTTACCAAAACAATCTGCTCATGGTATTTAGAATCTGTTAGCCATCATACTACATGGAAGTGGTGAATTGGCCAATCGTCATATTAGCAGGTATATGGGCAGGATAGGTAAGTATGGTGCACACTCATGTTTGATAATTTTGGAGCCCCATAGAGAATAATTACATGACATAACCAGCTGTGTAATTATGGCACATGACACTTGGTGTTGGTAGCAGCGGGATTTATCATCAGACCAAAATAATGGTTTAAATTAGCAGTGCAACACGGAAGATTAGAGTTAGGCATTGGTAGGGGGTTAGTGTTAAATGTAAATGTGTTAGGCTACAAAATGTGTTAGTATGATGTTTGTATTGTTACCAAAATTCTACTACATCTGGCGCAAAAAGGAAATTTTGGATTTACCATGTGCCAAAATTCCCAATACTCCTGATTTATCTCCTCTCATCTGTTTTAGATCATGTAAGTTTATCTTGTAAACTATCTCCCTTTAACTGTGTATTTCATGGATTTTCTCTCCTTCTCTGATTATGTCATAAATTATCACTCCTTAAAGGAGCACTATCAATTAAAACAATTTTTTTTTTAATACTCTATATTAGGGTACACATTACCACTAGTGCTAGGGGCACTTTATTTTTTCACCCAGTTTTCTCTCTCTCGACCCAATCCTCCTGATGATCCCATTGATCATGCTGCTCCTCTGCCTGCCGCATAATGACACGCATGCGACACTCATTGTCCCTCCATCGCCCCCTCACATAGCAACACATTGCATCATCACCTGTACAGATTACACGCGTGTGTTCAGACCGGGCCAGTGATGTTGCCCAAGGGGATCAACTCCTGAGTACGAGTCCTACCACTAAGGAAGCCCTAACTCCTAACACTAAAGACCCCCCCGACCGACACCTAATATTAAAGACCCCCCTCAACCCTATCTGCTGGTGTCCTGGTAAGAAGGGCACTTGATAAAATAGTGGCTACACTGCCTAGACAGCATGGCTCACGCCCTTTTCAACTGTTCTGATTCCACAATGCACAGCTGACATTATTAATAGCAGTAGTGGTAGTAAATGGTATATGGGTGAGCTAGTGCTTCTCTGGACTTCATACCCAAGACTTCATTATCTTAAAAGGAAAAAAATTCAGTAGGAATTAAAATTTAGCTTATTCATGCCATATAAATATATAATTGAACATTCTCACGCTGAGTAATATAATATTCAGAATGCTTGAAAAGTGTCCATCAGTCAATAATTTAGATTACTGGCATTATTGATTTTGTTTCATTCAGCAATAGTAGAACAATTGTTTACGTACGGATGAGAGATTTACATTTGCCAGCCAGAATATACATGTCCTGCCACCACACTAATAAGAGCAGCCAGACATATCTGTAATCCAAGTCCAGTTTCCAGTCACCACAGTGTAGCCGTATTCTTTTAGTTACTCTGTCATCATGTGGTCAGGAATACACTGTTCATCCTACAAGCTGTCGCTACCTGTACAGAGCGCATGGTGTTGATTGTACTGAGTTTAGTAACTAGATACAAACAGAAGAGACAAATTACAGTCCCCAAAAAAACTCTTGGAAAAAAAAAGATTATTTCTAGTCGAAATGCAGATTGAAAGTAAACAAAATTACTTGCTGTGAGCCCTTCTGCCTGCTTTCTCCATGTAGTGGCAGGAAGACAGAGCCACTGGTTTGCAACTGAAAATCTTTCAGTTTTTTAAATCTATAATGCAAAACAGAAGTTTGCCTTCTTAAAACAGAAGGTGTTTGTGATTAATCTGATTGGAGTGAGCTTTGAGGTGTCCCACAATGCATCCAGGGTCGGACTGGGCCACAGTAGTACAGTTTTTTCCCTTGGTGGGCCCCACCTCCAGGTCTCTGGTGCCCCCCCCCCCCCCTTCCTTGTCTGACAGAGCTCCAATTACTGCCTGCAGCACAAAAATTCTCTTCTCAGTGCTGTAATCACTCATGCTGAGAGCAGTGGTGTAGCTAAGGAGCTGTAGGCCTCGATGCAAATTTTACAATGGGCCCCTCCAAGCACTCTATACATAACAATTGATACGACACACCAAAACCTGCCAATGGCAACTACAGTGTCAGAGGTGCAAGAAGGGGATGGGGAACAGCTTGTTAATGATTACTACTATTCAAAGTATCTATAGAAGTGATTGTTATGAGCACAGGACCAATAGATAGCTAATACTGTAGTTGAGGGGGGCCCCCCTTTGGCCCAAGGGCCCCAATGTGGTTGCAACCTCTGCGGTCGCAACCTCTGCAAAGTAGGACATTACTTTATATTGAAGGAGGGGACTCTATGCAAAGTTTTGCTGGGCAGCAGTGTCTCTGAATTACAATGCTGCTAAGATCATGTACATTTGGCCCTGTCCATAATACATCATGACCACGTCCACCTTCTGGTGCATGGTCACGCCCTTTTTTCACCACAATCATGGGATGTGTGTGCCCCAGGTTGAAATTTCTTTGGTGGGCCACCAGTGTCCCAGTCCGACCCTGAATGCATCAATGCTGAATATGCAAATCACCCATTGTTATCCCTGTGAGCTATACAAACCTACAGAACTGCTGGAATGTAATCTGTCAGCTTGTTAATATTACAGAGACAAACTAAAGTTGGCCATACACTGGTTGATTTGCCATCAGATTCGACCAACAGATAGATCCCTCTCTGATCGAATCTGATCAGAGAGGGATCGTATGGCTGCCTTTACTGCAAACAGATTGTGAATCGATTTCAGCCTGAAACCAATCACAATCTGTGGAGCTGCCGCTGCTGCTGCCCTCCCCCCCCTCCCCTCGCATACATTACCTGATCCGGCCAGCGCGAGTCCCCTGGTCCTTCTCCGCTCCAGGCTCCAGACCGTTCCTGCAGCTACTGAACTTCCTGTCCAGGGGAAGTTTAAACAGTAGAGGGCGCTCTACTGTTTAAACTTCCTGCCGGGACAGGAAGTTCTATGTAGCTGTAGCCGGTCCGGAACGCAGTGCGGAAAGAAGACAGCGGGGACCAGGGGACTCGCGCCAGCCGGAACAGGTAATGTATACCCGCTGTATTGCGTTGGTCGTCGGGCATTCGAACGCCGCTATTGACGCACTCCCGACCCACCAGCAATCGAGAAAAATCTTCCGAACGGACGGATTGACGGGAATCGACGGGAATGATCGATTTCGGACAGAAATTGATCGTTCTGTCAGCGGTGTGCATGGCGATTTCACAGCCGATTCGATCACTGTGATCGAATCGGCCGTATATCAGCGGGAAAATCATTAAATGTATGGGCCCCTTAATCCAACATGCATACAGACTGTTTGGGATTTGTTGATCCTCATCAGTGCATGGCATGGATTAATATGGCTCTATGGGGTAGGACTTAAAACATCCAGGCCCCTATGCAATTAACTTTTTCTCCTGAGTGTTCTCCTTGGTGATATTTTCAAACTTGTCACTGAAATGCCTTTTAAACCACCAACAAGCAAGAAAACACTTAAAATAATGTTGATAGTACCTTTTTCAACTACTTTTTGTACTTTTTTCAATTGGAGAGTGCTGAAAAGTTATTTCAAATAGAAGATAAAAAATGATCTCCTAGGAGAAAACTCAGGAGAAAAAGGTAATTGCATATGGGCCCCAAAGTTACAGATTGCCCAGCAAGCTCATGGGAAACTAGAACTCCTAGGAGTGTGTAAGAGGCAAAAGGAGACTCAAGCCTCCTTACTAGAATGCTATGGAAAACAGAAGTTTTCCTCCTTAAAACAGAAGGTATTTGCAATTATTCATGTTGGAGTGAACTTTGAGGTGTCCCACGGTACATCACTGCTATCACTGCTAAATAAACAATACTACTGCCTACAATTACTGCTGGTTTTTGATTGGTAAATGACTTATTGCTGCCTGTGTATCATTGACCACTTCACGATGGCCAGTACAACCACCTCTCATTATTGGTCCTTTTTTCACTTTTAGGCCCTTATTCAATTGAAGTTTTCTCTTAGGAGATCATTTATCTTCTAACCTTCCTGGCGGTAAGCCCGAGCTGATCTCGGGCTATGCCGCCGGAAGGCACCGCTCAGGCCCCGCTGTGGCCGATTTGCATAATTTTTTTTTGCTACACGCAGCTAGCACTTTGCTAGCTGCGTGTGCAATGCAATCGCCGCCGCTACCCGCCGATCCGCCGCTATTCGTCGCGCCGCGGCCACCCACCCCCCCCCAGACCCCGTGCGCTGCCTGGCCAATCAGTGCCAGGGAGCGCTGTGGGGTGGATCGGAGTCCCCTTTGACATCACAACGTTGATGACGTCGATGACGTCATCCCGCTCGTCCCACCCGTCGAACGGGATTCCGCTGAGGGGGATGCCGCTGAGCAGCGGCTATCATGTAGCGAGACCTTGTCTCGCTACATGAAAAATATTTTTTTTTTAAAAAAAAAAGGATTTGCTGCCCCCTGGTGGATTTTTAGCAAACCGCCAGGAGGGTTAAGCACTCTGCAACTGAAAAAAACGCATCAAAAAGTAGGCGAAAAAGCATTACTATTTGAAGTATGTTCTTGCTTGCTGGTGACTTAAAAGGCATTTTAATAGATAAGGGCCTATTAGAATCTAATTTCCTTCTCATTCTAGCAACAAGTCAGACACTTACTGGAGCCGTCTCCTTGTAGAGTGGGGATGGCAACTCCAGAGTTCCTGCAGGTGCACTCAGGGAGGTTTCCTCCAGTTATGTGAGACATTTGACTTGTACTCTCCGGCGCTATCACTTACCAGGAAGTGATTTTCTCTATTGTCAGAGCCAATCACTGTTGGGTGGAAGTGTGTTCCATTGGACAGAAGACTGGGTGGCTCTTCTTCATTGGCTGATGCCAAAATATATGTCTTGTTCTCAGGTTTGCTAGTTGCCCATGACAGCATTAGTCGCTGGAGTTCGCTGCAGTTGTTGTTACACATTGCCTGCAACTTGACTGTTCCCTTTGATTGCTGCCTGGACCGACCTTTGCTAGTTTTGACTACTCTTCTTCCTCATCCATGCATATCTAGTATGGATTGTTTGTGCATTACCTTTGGCTTGTTTGCCCATTGGACTACCCTCTGTCTGTCAATCATTTGATTCCTGTGCATGACCCTGGACTGGATCTTAACCTTATCAGTCTCTAAATCTTGCACATTAAGGCCTGGGTGTAACCGTGTGCTGGGTAGACTCATCAAGTCTCCTGAAGCTGAGCAGGGACGCACTATATAGGGTGAATACTATGGTGGAGAGTGGGACCGATGGCTGTATCAGGTAACATTTGTGCTATCTATGTATGATTTTCATCCCACTTCTCACGTGTACACCACTTTGTATTGGTCTTTCACGTGGAATTCCAATAAAATTGACTCATGTTTGTGGCAGTAATGTGACAAAAGGTGTAATCCGTCAAGGGGGCTGAATACTTTTGCAAACCACTATATATATATATATATATATATATATATATATATATATATATATACATTTTTTTAACATTGCTATTGGGGATTTCGAGCATTTTGCGAGCTCAGCAACACCCACCAGATGGTGACAACATCTTCTGCAGTGTTAAGATTAAAACTTTTTTGCTTAACTCCACTAAAGCATCATTTTATTACTATTCAAAAGGATAATTTGTACTTAAAGTGCCTCAAGGAGTTCTGTGCCTCTGGTACATTAAATTGTTTTATTGTTAGTAATAATATAATACTTAAAGGCTGATTTTAATCTCTGATAGAGTCCCACGTAAATCAAAGTAAATCCTTCATTGTTCTTTGCATAGCAGAATGCATTAGAGCCTATTGCAAGATAACCATCTTGACAGGAGGGAAAAACACCATTCCAGCCCCAGGTGCCTACAAGCTCCACTTAAGGGCTGGTTCAGATGGACGTTTGGAGGCGTTGCGTTCGTTGGCGTCGCGTTTAGCAGCGTTCGTGTGCGTTTGGATGCGGTCGCGTTTTTTCTTCCCCTAGAGGGACATTAGCCGTCGCGGTTAACCTCCCCTGAAAGCTACATGTAGCTTCCAGGGGCTCCTTGAACGCCAGGGAAAATCGGGACCCAAACGCCGCGTTTGTGTAAACGCGCTTGAAAGCTTGGTACAAACGCTCCCATTCACTTGAATGGGAGCGTTTAACACCAAGCCCTGAACGCTGGCTGTAAACGCTCTGCAAACGTCCGTCTGAACCAGCCCTAACTGTAGTTTAGTGCTGTAAAAATCTCCTCGCTGGAACTTTGATTGGCAGACGATTTAATCATTTACATCTGAGAAAAGGTGAAGTAAAGTGACAGCAAAATAAATCCACTATAGGAAGTACACAATAAAGAAAATAAAAATCCAGATTTTTCTCATTTAGATTTGCTGAAATATACCCCTGTTTAGTTAAAGAGAAACTCCAACCTAGAATTGAACTTTATCCCAATCAGTAGCTGATACCCCCTTTTACATGAGAAATAGAATGCTTTTCACAAACATACCATCAGGGGGCGCTGTATGACTGATTTTGTGCTGAAACCCCTCCCACAAGAAGCTCTGAGTACCGCGGTACTCTAGGCAAACTGCCACAATGTAACAATGTTCACAGAGAGGAATTAGCTGTTTACAGCTGTCTCTAACAGCCAAAACAGCTAGGAGCAGCTACATAACCTGCCCACAGTAAAAATGTCACCATGTAATAAATGTCAGAATGTAAATCGGGGAGAGGAAAGATTTTACAATGAGCAAACACTGACTAAATCATTTATACATAATTATGGTAAAAAATGAAGCACTTTTTTACTATATTATTTTCACTGGAGTTCCTCTTTAAAGGGATGTTTGGACATAAAAAGCAAGCTTAAGAAAGGAGCATACGTGCAAAAGGGGCACCATGGAAAAGTGGCTGCCAGAAATAGCCACTAGTAGAATATTGGTAAAAGGACCAATATTCTGCTATTAGGCAGTGGTAATTCTGATATATGTAAATTTTACTTTCAGTAAACTTAAAAAGGAACCCCAGTGAAAATAATGTAATAAAAAAGTGCTTCATTTTTACAATAAATATGTATAAATGATTTAGTCAGTGTTTGCCCATTGTAAAATCTTTTAAATCCCTGATTTACATTCTGACATTTATCACATGGTGACATTTTTACTGCTGGCAGGTGATGTAGCTGCTGCTTGCTGTTTTGGGCAGTTGGAAACAGCTGTAAACAGCTACTTCTCATAGACAGGAAACTGCCAGGAATACCATGGTCCTCAGAGTTTCTTGTGGAAGGGGTTTCACCACAATATCAGCCATACAGAGCCCCTGATGATCCGTTTGTGAAAAGGAATAGATTTCTCATGTAAAAAGGGGTATCAGCTACTGATTTGGATGAAGTTCAATTCTTGGTCACGGTTTCTCTTTAAACCTATTCTGGCATGAGCCCTCCCACTACCAATGCCTAACACGAAGCGATCCCCGCTTACTGGTGCCTAACCCTAACTGATCTCCCCAGTAATGTCTAACCCTAGCCTACCTCCTCCTATGATGCCTAACCCTAGCCACCCCCCTGCCAATAACCATGCTGTCTTTGCTGCTGTACACAAAAAATATCAGGTGCCACGGACGCTTGGGTAGTGGGCACAGGTTACAGGTTAGGTATCAGTAGAGGGAGGGTGAAGGGTTAGGTATCGGTAGAGGGAGGTTTAAACATCGGTAGATGGAGGGTGTTGTTGAGAGTAGGCTTAGGTTAGGTTGCTGTAAAATATTGGTAAAGATTACCAATATTTTACTATCTATCAGTAGAATACTGGCGATTTTACCAATTTTCTACTAGGGGCAATCCTCTGTGCCCTTTTTTCAAGGTGCATTTATTACTCATGTCTTTGAGTAGTTCCAAGGATGAGCTCGTCACTACTGCACATCCCCTAGTCCGGTCCATGCATGAGAGGTACGGATGTGCTAATCCTTTGAACTACTTGCCGATATAAGTAGCTCCAAGGATATCTTCAACCCAGCAGTTCAAATAGCTAGACCAAAGGACAGCGCTGGAACGATGGCCCAGATGGAGCTACAGGAAGACCCCCTCTGATGCTTAACCATAAACACTCCCCCTTCCCCCCGCCAATAACCATCTTGCCTTTGCTGCTGTATACAAAATCTTAGGTGCCACAGACGCAGGCACCCATGTTAATATTGGCAATTAAGGGTGCCCGCAATGCTTGATTTAATAGTGAGGAGCTGGAAATTGCAAATACAAATAGCAGGCGCTTTAACTATGGGGTGCCCAAATTTCCACAGTGCCTTTGGCACCCACATTTCCTGTCACTAAGAAATTTACTTTTTGAATTTTGGAGGGCAGCATGGGAAATATGTTAGTGGTAGTTTACTGCAGGAGACCTATGCTTTTATGTATACAAAAGATAAGAAAAAAATAATGTTTTCCACTTCTCCAAGCAATGCGAATAGCCGAACTGAGGGAATTGCTTATTTCTCTACTAAGGAGAATTTTCTGCAGGTTTTCTCAACTGTTCATTTACCATAAATAACTCATGTTGTGATGGGTCAGGGTTCTGGATCTGGCCATGTCATGGAGTATAGCAGCTTGGATGCATTCATCCATTTCTAAAGCTAGGAGCATAAGTGACTCATATGTTTTATTGCTGTTTAATCTGGTCCTTCCTCGGCTAGTGGTTGATATATGACATTGGCTTTTATATGTGTAGATCTTGTAAAGGTTTGGAAGTGACATAAGCCAAATTCATAGAACAAATCTTTAAATATCACAGTGTTCTATATTTAACACTCACATGTTGTGGGAGGTAGCATTCTATTCATTCTATTCATAAAATAGTGCAAACTGAGTAGTAACTCCACTTTGGGGAAAGCATCTTTATAACGTAAAAAACTGTGCAATTGTTTTAAGCGGGTGTGAGAAAATGCTTTAAACTAAGAATGCTTTCATTATAAGTAGTATTAAAGAAAGAGAAAACTCAGTTCAGGTTTGATACATACATTCGTAGAGGGAAGACCCAGGATAGAATAGAGCAGATTAGTAAATATGTGCTCATCCTTGGATGTAAAGCAAGCCTGAGATAAGGGGGGTAAAATAATTCATATTTACCTGGGGCTTTCTACAGTCCTATGACCACCGTCATCCTTCTGGGTGCCTCTGTTTGTCTGCTATTGGCCTCGGTAATCCGCCTTCAGTCCTTTCCGCCTGCAGATGCGCAGCTATGCTGCGCATGCCCGCCATATTTATGTCCTCAGGTGCGGTCTGCAACGTGAACACAGCGATCGCATGCGGCAGGACCTAACTAACCCCCGCCCCCCCCCCCCCCCCCACACTCATTATTATTTATTAATTTATTTTGTCTTTGGGAAAGTAGAAGTATGCTTGAATGGCTGGTTAAAGTGGATGTCAAGTGTTTGAATGTGCTTGTGGCCGCACATTCACAGTTTTACGTTGTATGAGTTTTCCTCAAAAACAAACCAGCTTTGGCAAAAATAAGGAATTAGGCCGGATCCACACTATAAGCGCTTTTTTGAGCGCCTGTGATTGAAAAAATCCCTCCCATTCACTTTCATTAAAACGCGGTAAAAATTGCTGCGATTTTTTGCAGATGGCTGCGATTTTTACCGCGATTTTAATAAAAGTGAATGGGAGAAAAGTTCAAAAAGCGCTCAGAAAGCGCTAATCATTTTTGGCACCACTCTGTTCTGTTCTGCATCTGTAACAAGTCCTATTCACGCAGTGTTCCCCAACCCTGTCCTCAAACCCACAGAGCTAATTAACTAGCTCTGCTGCAACACTAATTACCCCACCTGTGATTATGTGCGGTTTCCTGCAAAACATGTTGGTGGGCTTTGAGGACAGGGTTGGGGAACTCTGCCCTATAGGGCTGATGTACACACTAAAACATACATTTTTTGAATGACTACACCTCAATATTAGCAATACGAGGGGGTGTTTGGTAAGTGCAGGTCTTGTCAGATATCTTTAGAGGGACCCAGAACTGGAACGGTATGGTGGAAAAGGAGCAGGAAGCCTCCGGCCTATTCATCGGCTTCCCTCTTCAGGGTTAAGGAGAACTTGTGAGATAAAAAACAACAACATTTAGATACATACCTGGGCAAAGGGAAACTTCTGAATCCTCTAGAGGCTTCACCTGTCCCCCTTTTACCGTTTTAATGCCGGGACTCAACAAAGCTTGCAGACGTGCTGCCAGAGAATGAGCACGTCCACACAGTGCAGATGCCGGATGGATCTCACGGTAGCATGGAGACCATTTTGCTCCTTGCTAATGTGCAGGTGTGACTTGGGCTCCGTCGACAAGACAATATACTCTGTACAGTTGTTGGCGCTATATAAATACTAAATAATAATAATAAATACTGTTGACCTTTTTACAGCTGCGACTGATCTCTTTGATCATTATGAATGTGTACAATAGCAAGCATTCATTTCTGAATACAGCATAGGTGGACAGTCAAGTTATGCCTTTTCCATGTTTTCACAGTTCTCTACAGAAAGAGGATGAAGACTACGAAGATGCACCATCCAACAAAACGTGGTTGTTGACACGCAAATTCCATGATAATGATGTAACTTCCATTTTAAATGGTCTCCTTAAAGGTTATGACAACAAGCTCAGACCTGATATTGGAGGTATGTGGCCATTTTCATCTACTTGAAGATTTAAGAGAATTTTAAAGGCAGACGTTTCATAAAATAACTTCCTTTTAGCACCCACAGCCTAAATGTGGTCACACATGATACAATAAAATGATCCGATTTTACGGGAATTCAATAAAAACGATCAAATCTTCTTAAAAAATCGAAAGCTTTTTTTTTCATTCGACTGAAAAATCCAATCGGATTTCCCGTTTTCTTCAATTTTTATTGATCCGGAATTCCAAATATTTTTCTTCAATCTTTCCAAAGATTGTATGGTGTGTGTTAGATTGTCAATTTATTAATATACACACCCTAGCAATTTTGTCAGCGTTTCCAATCCTTTTTATCATAATTGGGGAAAAATTGAACATACGTGTGTGGTACATTGGTCATATTTTTGAAATGTTACAATCAGTCAAAAAAATTGATTGCAATTCTTAAATTGAACAGATATTTAAAAAATTGTATGGTGTGTGGCTACCTTAACAGAGATCAGCATATGTGGTATGCAGGCACCAAGGTGTACCAGCTTGTAAGATCACATACTGTAGTTGGTAGAGTGCAGGTATAAAGCCTGTTGGATCCGTGGGCCCATGACACCAAAATAGGCACTTCTCCCTCCTCTAAGTTCAAAGGGCACTATGGCTAAATATTGTAAAATTTAAAGTATGTGCAAACATAAACAAATAAGAAATACGTTTTTTCCAGAGTAAAATGAGCTATAAATTACTTTTCTCCTATGTTGCTGTCACTTACAGTAGGCAGAAGAAATCTGTCAGAAGCGACATATTTTGAACTAGTCCATCTCTTCATGGGGGGATTCTCAGGGATTTATTTGTTTTCAAAAGCACTTAGTGAATGGCAGTTGCTCTGGCTAACTGCCAAAAAACTGTGTAGGGAACAGGGAAGCTGGCCAGCATCATTGTTTAAATCCTCTTTAGGGAATATCTTTATAAACAATAAAAGCCTTGCTGAGAATCCCCTATGAAGAGATGGACTAATCCAAAACCAATCGCTTCTGTCAGATTTCTACTTCCTACTGTAAGTGACAGCAACATGGGAGAAAAGTAATTTATGGCTCATTTTACTCTGGAAAAAAACATACTTCTTATTTATCTATGTTTGCACATATTTTAAATTTTACAATTTTTCGCCATAGTTCCCCTTTAAGCACATCCTAAGTTATCCTAACTTATCCTAAAGAATAGATGAAGATGTATTCTCAAAATAATTTTTTAGTATTTTCTTGCTTGCTGGTGGTTTAAAAGACAATGGCAAGGTAATGCAAGTTGCTCATGGGGGGTTAAGGATTAGGCATCACAAGGTGGGGGTTTAGGGTTAGACACCATCGGGGGAAGGTTAAGTGTTAGCACAACCAGGGGAGGGTTCTGTGTGAGAATAAGGAGAAGTTAGGTCATAGTAAGATAGGTAAACATTACTAATATTTTATGATTTGAATTCTACTACTGCTATCCTGCTCCTTTTTCAAATGTATGTTATTTTAGTCCCTCTTTCTATGGAGCCAATCTACTGTAATACATGATATATACTTGAACTTTAAGTGATGCAGTCTCCCATTAGGTCCATGCTCTGACTCCTCCCCCTCACCAGTGTTTTTAGTATTTACATTTGGTGTGTGTGGTGCACTTTATGACTTTAACAACTTGAAAAAGAGTTTAATCTGAAACAGCAGTGTGTTGCAGCTGCCATTGTTTATCTTCTGATGGTAAAGTAAATAAACATATGTGAGCTATAATTACCTGATATATAGCACTAACCCTCTTTGTGCTTTTTAGTAACAAGGACTGTGCATGAAGACATCTAGAACTGCCAGCAGAGCAGTTGCTTCTCCCTCTGTACAGCGCCATAAGCTGATACCCTTTCTACTCCACTCCCTGCTTCCTCCTGTGGGACACATGAAGGAGGTGGGCAGGGTCAGTTCTGTGTTCACAGGAAAGGACTGGTTGGTACTGGCTCCTCCCCGCTTCTTCCTGACTTCCTCCTGTGCATAATGATGGGATGGGGAGGAGTCCGGACAGCATACAGGCTAGTGCTCAGTCCAAACAAGCAGGATCTGACATACACCCATGTAGTCACAAGTACAAATCTAGCCAGTCTGGTGATGCAAGAATGTGCACTGCAAATAATTATATTTACCACACAAAAAAAGAACCTGAACTAGGGCTTCAAAACTGATGTTTATATAAGAACAACATTAATATATTCATCACAATACCTAATGCCTTGAAGAATACAAATGAGTTAATTGATATTTCATTAGAGAGGACTTAATTGATTTTTCAGTATAACATGCTTAATGAGGTTTATCTTCTTTAATTTACAGTAAAACCAACATTAATTCAAACAGACATGTATGTTAACAGCATTGGACCTGTAAATGCCATCAATATGGTGAGTAATGAGAAAAGCATATTTATTTAATTACTTATTTTGTAAAGCATTGCTATTCAGAAGTAATGAATGGGCTTGCATAGTGATAAGTAGATCCCTTTCTCTGATTACAGACCGGACCTAGGTCAAGAAGCCTGATCCATCATTCCTGCTAAAAGAATGATTTGCATGACCCCATTCATTTCTTGAAGTGCTGTATTTTGGTCTTGCTTTAGCAACACGTGAAAGGCAAAACTGCACTTACTTTCTGTCTTAAAGAGACACTGAAGCGAAAAAAAAATTATGATATTATGATTTGTATGTGTAGCACAGCTAAGAAATAAAACATTAAGATCAGATACATCAGTGTAATTGTTTCCAGTACAGGAAGAGTTAAGAAACTCCAGTTGTTATCTCTATACAAAAAAGCCATTAATCTCTACGACTTTCAAAGTCATGGAGAGGGCTGTCTTCTGACTTTTATTATCTCAACTGTAAGTGAACAGTTTTCTTTTTATCTGCCAGGGAGAGGTCATTAGTTTACAGACTGCTCTGAAGGAATCATTTTGAATGCAGAGTGTTGTGTAATCTGCACATATTAGAGAATGATGCAATGTTAGAAAACACACTATATACCTGAAAATTAAAATATGAGAATTTTTTCTTTGCTGCTAATCTTCTAGTAATTATTCATAGTACACAACCAATTCATTATATCATATTTTTTTTCGCTTCAGTGTCTCTTTAAGTGGGGATAAAACACAAATTCTATTTATGGTCTAGAGCAGGGGTCAGGAACCTTTTTTGTCTGAGAGAGCCATAAACGCCACATATTTTAAAATGTTATTCCGTGAGAGCCGACAGTGCGCATGCGCAGCAG
Organism: Hyperolius riggenbachi; assembly: GCF_040937935.1. NCBI lineage: Eukaryota > Metazoa > Chordata > Amphibia > Anura > Hyperoliidae > Hyperolius > Hyperolius riggenbachi. The sequence continues at coordinate 448,985,807 of NC_090648.1, forward strand.
CGGGCTCACGCCCCTATTGCCATGGTGATGTTTATACAGTTGATCCGCTCAGCAGCGGAAGTGCCAGATATGTCTTCAGCTTCTCTTGGGTTTCAGCAACATCAGCAATTTCCCCGAGAGCCAGACAGGAGAAATACAGACTAACAGCTTGTACAATTAGCTAGCTGACTTAGGGCTGATTATGTGGGATGAGATCCCCGCATTTTGATTGACCCAATAGGCTGCCTGTCACGTGACAGGCAGTCTATTGGGCCAAAGTGCAGGGATCTCATCCTACAAAGTCACTGGCAGGGTCCAGAGTGGGACAATTGGTGCGGCTGTTCGTTTTGGGGTAATGTGAGTAAGTTAGTACTGCATGCAACAACAGTAGCGTGCCTACTTTGAAAATTGTATTTGCACTGCCACACTAAGCTGCGCTGCTTTAGCAGTGTAGCTTAGTGAATCAACCCCTAATGATATGTATTTGAGCCAGATGTAGCCATCAAAAGAGCCACATCTGGCTCCCAAGCGATAGATTCCCTACCCCTGGTCTATAGCATTAAACACAGCATAAAACTATTAGCTAAAAACATGACTAGTTTCCAAGTTAGTAGAAGGGTTAATACTCAAACTTTTTACTTTAGTTAATTTAAAAGATTGCTGGTGTAGAATTGTCAGATTGTGTTGAAGTCTAAACCTTGTTTCATATTAGCATGTTTTTTTTCTACTGTGTTTAATGTTTTAAAGTAAACATTGAATGGACATTTGCAGACACACACACACACCACATATCAAATGCATAGGGAGATACAATTGCATATTTTATGTGCATTTGGTGATTTTGCAGTAGTTACCAGCCCAAACATTCTCTTACTGGCAAATCACATCAGCACAGAATTTGCTTTTTGTAAGACAATAATTAACTTTTTCCCAGTAAGTCCATTAGTTTACTTTGTTATTATCGGTATTATTTTCCAATATTTTACTATGATAATTTACACTTTTAAAGCATAGAAAATTGGTAAATTATTCAGTTATACACCCTCATACCATACAAAGTAGAAAGCCTAAATTGGCTGCCCAAATCACCTTGTGCCCCTTTTTTCAGGCACACCCTTATCAATCAATTTTCTCAAAGATTAACCTCTACCTGCCCATGCATCATTTTAAAACGTCCTATTTGTCCCTGTTAACAGACCACAGGACATTTTAAAGTGTCACCCCGCGCCGCTGCTACTGTTCGTGATCGCAAACCCCCCCCCCCCCCCCCCCCACACACACACACACACACACACTTACCATTGGAACTCGCAGAGCCCAGATTGGGGAAAGGGTAGAAGTCTTCCCTGAACCAATCAAAGTGCATGTAAGCAAAGATTATGGCTTTAACAAGAAGCCAATGAGCTTTGCTCTTACAACATCCTCTCTGTCTCACAGAGACAGAGTGTGTGAGGACATCTAGTGTTCAAAAAATACATACAAAATAAAAAAACACACATTTTACACTACACTTATTAAATTAAATAAAAATAAATTAATACATCCTTCCCCTCTCCCTGAACCCCACCACCCCAGTTACCAAAATAAAAACAAAAACACTACCAGTATATGCTGTTCAACCACCTGATATTTATTAAAGATCAAAGAACCAAGACATTTGCATGATTTATGGGAAAAAGTGCCCTCAGCCATGAGTTCATTTAGCAGCCACTGCTATGCACTAATATGACCCGGGCATAGGCTGCAGTGACTGCTAGCAGTCAGCAGGCAATTTTGCTTTATAATCATGCATTTTATATGGTAAATCCTCTTTGCACAGTGCTGACACCTATCATTTTAATCATTAGTCATGCTGTTTCAAGGTAATTCAATTTTCTCTTGCCAAGAGTTGGGTTAAAGTGAACTTGAAGTGAAAATAAAATGAATGAGATAAACAATTGTATCTGTAGTCCTAATTAGTGTTGGGCGAACACCTGGATGTTCGGGTCCGTTCGGCCGAACATGGGCCAGATGTTCGGCATGTTCGGCCCGAACCCCAAACTCAATGGAAGTCAATGGGACCCCCGAATATGCCGCTTTTGGGGGCCCTATGGGGTCGCAGGCATAAGGGGGGAGCATGCCCCGATCGCGCGGGGGGGGGGTCGGAAATTCCCCCCACCCCCTCAGCTAGTGCTCCCCCCTCTGCCCGCTTCCCCATAAAAAAAGTTTGCGGAAAGTCACGCGTCATCACGTAGAGGACGTGAGGTCAGAGAAAGGGTGGAAGTACCACAAGGGTACTACCGCTGAACCGCCCGCTGCCCGGCCTCAACGCGTCTCCTAGACTAGTCTGACTCCTCCTCACTCATGATCTCACCACAGCCAGCCAGCCACCACTAGTAGGTACTATTAACTTTCCGCAAACTTTTTTATGGGGAAGCGGGCAGAAGGGGGAGCGCTAGCGGAGGGGGTGGGGGGAATTTCCGACCCCCCCCCCCCCGCGATCGGGGCATGCTCCCCCTTTATGCCTGCAACCCCATAGGGGGGTCATATTCAGGCAAACAGGGCCCTGTTCGGCCGAACAGGGGCCCTGTTCGGCCGGGCATTGAGTAGTTCGGGCGAACCCGAACTAAAAGGCCGAACACCATCAGGTGTTCGGCCGAACTCGAACATCACCCGAACAGGGTGATGTTCTACAGAACCCGAACAGTGGCGAACACTGTTCTCCCAACACTAGTCCTAATCCTCAATGATACTTCTCTGGAATCCCATTGTCCTATTGTGATTCTTAAAGCAAATCTGTGGTCCGTGCTGTGGCTGGATGGTGAGGAGGCAGCTGTGTGTCCCAGAGGGTGCTTGAAAGACTAGCAAAATTGCTGGGGTGTATGCCAAGCTTCATCAGAGGCCAGTGTGCACAATTGTTGGAGTCCCGCCCCTTAAAAGGCTATTGGTTATCTCCATGGGAAGCAGAGGGATGCATCGTCCTGGAAACCAAAAGCATTGTGCACCGTACATGCATATTCAGCGCTGTGGCAAAGGGACCAATGCTGGCACATTCTCAAAGCAAGCTACACACGTGTGACGCAGTTAGCACGCGCATGTGTACAACGTGAAATACAAGCCTGCTGTATCTCCGCGGTTACCAAAGATGGCGCACAGCTCAGATGCAAATCAGCAGAGCGGGGAGTAGGATAAGTAGGATTGGGACTGTACATGCACTTGTATAGCTCATCACTTACCCTTTAACAGTGCTTTAAAATGTACCTGTTGTGAAAAAGTGGGTACTTGCGTAGGTAGAGTGAAGCCTCTGGATAATGCAGAGTGTTTTCCACCCCTCTTCTTGACGTTTCAGCGATGGGACCACTGAAGCCTGTTGACAAGGGCTGGCTGATGGAACTCAGCTGCACCACACAGGCACAAATGGCTTGCACTTGCACACTAGCACAGAGCTCAATGGGCTTGGCTTTTTTCTGCTGCGCATGAGCAGTGGAGATGCAAGCCATCCTATACTGGGTCTCATATGGGAGCGTGGCTGCAAGCTTCAGGGAGTCCCACCGCTGGAACAACAAGGTGGAGTAAGATGCGTCCTCCAGAGGCTTTCCTCAACTGAGGTAAGTATGCACATTGCACTGTCAAAATCAGGCCTTCACTGCGGTATTGTGCGGTGTTCCCTGTCTGGCCACTGACCAAGCAGGAAGAGACACACGCATGATGCATGCTTGCTGTCAATTCCTGCTTCGGGTATGCGGAAGTGTATTGTTTAAATACACTTCCATGCATGCACGCCGCAACGTCGCACCAGTAATTTTTTAAACATCCACGCGTCGCCATAGACTAACATGACTTCCGGGCCAACGCAGATCACTGCAACTCGACTCAGCACTGCAGCGTTAACTTAGTTCTTGACCTGCATTAGAGATGCGGCGAAAACATCACTTCCTTTGCGTCACGCCATAACATCGTCAATGTATAGATGAAGCCGGCACCATACGGATGGTGCCGGCTTCATCTATACATTGACTACATCCGGTTGGTTACCGGACGGCCTTGGCACATCCACCAGCATTTCCAGGAAGGAGTGCCTCCTCTACGCTTGTCACGCCATAACATCGTAGTATGAAAGTCTCCATAGACTTTCATTGCATGGTGGTGGGGTGTGGTAAAAATACCGCACCGCACCACCTTGGGGTGAAAGGGCCCTCAATCCAATGCATGGATTGAATCATAACATAACAGGGCAACAGAAAGATTAGTAAATTAACAGCTTTGTGAATTCTAGGTGTCCCTTAACCAATTTTTGGCTGCAAGGCTCTGGCCCCTTAAAGGACTTCCGAGGCCAAATGTCAAATACCTGCATCACTTTTGTAGGCACGGAGGATGCCGTCCGCACCCTCCATGCCGTTCCGCCAGGTCCCCGCCGCTCAATAGCCCCCCGGGTCGGCTACCGACCTCACGGCCTGGGTCGGGCTCTCCTGCCTGCACTAACATGGCCGCATGAGCTGGCCGCGGCTGCACAGTCCGCATAGCCGCAAGTGCAGCTGCAGAGCTCTAGGGCCAACCCCCCCGATCCACGCAACAGGCACGCGGACGGCGTCCTCCGTGCCTACAAAAGTGATGCAGGTATTTAACTCTTTTGACATTTGGCCTCGGAAGTCCTTTAACCACCCTGGCGTTCTGATTAAATCGCCAGGGTGGCTGCGGGAGGGTTTTTTTTAAATAAAAAAAAAACTATTTCATGCAGCCAACTGAAAGTTGGCTGCATGAAAGCCCACTAGAGGGCGCTCCGGAGGCGTTCTTCCGATCGCCTCCGGCGCCCAGAATAAACAAGGAAGGCCGCAATGAGCGGCCTTCCTTGTTTTGCTTACATCGTCGCCATAGCGACGAGCGGAGTGACGTCATCGACGTCAGCCGACGTCCTGACGTCAGCTGCCTCCGATCCAGCCCTTAGCGCTGGCCGGAACTTTTTGTTCCGGCTACGCTTGGCTCAGGCGGCTGGGGGGACCCTCTTTCGCCGCTGCTCGCGGCGGATCGGCGATCAGGCAGCACACGCGGCTGGCAAAGTGCCGGCTGCGTGTGCTGCTTTTTATTTGATGAAAATCGGCCCAGCAGGGCCTGAGCGGCAGCCTCCGGCGGTGTTGGACGAGCTGAGCTCGTCCAGACCGCTCAGGTGGTTAAGGACCAAAGCCTTGTTTTAATGATTGGCCCACAGTGATCACCTGGTAAAGAGACAATTAAAATTTGCTACTCACCAATAGGAGGAAGCTCGGCTTCAGCTTCTACGAGTCTGCGACGGCGAACAATGATTGGCTCAAGACCATGGAAATCTCCGTCCCATCAGAACTAGAGAGCCACAGATGCAGTGTAGATTTTACCTACCATGGTCCTGAACCAGTTAAATTCCACACCGGAAGATCCAAAGTTAATAAATTGAACACGGCAAATATCCTCAGATATTGGTCATGATATGGAACATTAAAGGTAGTATATCTCTATTCTCCCTTACTGTAATGTGTTTTTTGTTTTCTTACTATAGGAGTATACCATTGATATTTTCTTTGCACAAACCTGGTATGACAGGCGCCTGAAGTTCAACAACACAATAAAGGTCCTCCGGCTGAACAGCAATATGGTTGGAAAGATTTGGATTCCAGACACATTTTTCCGTAATTCCAAAAAGGCTGATGCACACTGGATAACAACACCTAACCGCATGTTGAGGATATGGAATGATGGGAGAGTGCTGTACACACTCAGGTACACAGTCTTACTCTATAAATATATTAGCTCTATTGTCTAGTTAAGTGACTGTTACCTATCTATGTTAAAGGGAACCTGAGGCGTTTCGTGGGGGGGGGGTTGGAGGGGAGGCAGATGAGACACAGAGGCATGTTCTCTGCTTCACTGCCTCATGACATGCCTCTGTGTCCCCCCACCACTGCTCTCTACCCCCCCCCCCACCGCGCTATAGCCCCCCGAGATTAACAATAATATTTGTTGCTATAACGGAGGTAAAATCATAGGGGAGTGGGATTTCCTGTTTAAAACCCCCACCAGGGGCATTCCTGCAGGGTTCCCAGAGCTGCCATTGGGCTGTTCTCTCTCCCTGGCCACGCCCCCTGCCTCCCCGCCTCCCTGAATGCTGTGAATGAGAGACACAGTCTCTCATTCTAGCGTCGTGACCCAGAGGTCACAAAAGTGAAAGTGGGCCAGTGCGGACCACAGGAGCGGCGTTTTTTGTGGCTACCTGATCTGCTCAGTCCCCTGGATCAGGTAGCCTGCATTTTTTATTAAATCTATGAGCCCACCGCGGGCTCTCTTTAAGGGATTTGCAGGAGGTAGACCAGGACACTGAGTAAAGCTGGAAATACATCAGTTGATGTATGGCCAGATCGACCATTAGATAGATCGCTCTCTGATCAAATCTTAGAGAGGGATCTATTGCTTGGCCACACACTGCACAGTGATTTCCAACCGATTTCAACTTGAAATCCATTGGAAAATGTCCTCGCACTGCCGCTGTCTGGGCACCCTAAGTGTAAAGGGCTTCCCCCCACTCATTGTTTTAAAGTCTCACCCCTGTGCAGGTGCAATTCCTGGCCCGTCCAGTATTTGGCATCACAAAGAGTGCTGGTACAACGTGACTTGGCACATGTTGCAACATCACACATGGGCTAGTGCCACGTGGTACAGGTACTCGTGGTGATGGTGGACACTGGAGGCAGTCAAGAGTTGTGCCAGTGGAGAGGTGAGACTTTAAAACAAAGAGCACGGGTACGTGGGTGGGGGATGGTATACATTACACTTGGGGGACATCAGCTGGGGCCTGTCGGGTCCAGTGGTCATCGCAATATCAAACGCTGTTACTGCAACACACCCAATTGAGCCTTGGTGGCCAAGATTTTTCCTTCATTCCTGATTGATTCATTCAACCTACTGCAGCTGAAAAATGATCAAAAGATCAATCGGACAGCCATGTTGCAGTGCCGATTCTCTTTTATCAAAACGGAAGGTCAATTTGGCTACCATCTCAAGTGATGTATGAGCACCCTCATAAGTGGCAGAACATTTAATTTTATCTTGACCCGTTTAATTTCAAAGTCTTGAACTTTTGCAGGAATAGTCTGAGCAGTGAACACTATTCAATTTTAAAGTATTTTGTTTTAAATTATCTCCTCTCTTAAGCTCAACTTAGCACCAGGTGTATCCTAGGAATACTAGGGGAGGGATTTTAGAGTGTATCGGGGTCTGGTTTAAGTGCAGTTCTCCTGTACATCAGTACAGTGAACTCTAGAGTAGGGAAGCACAAAAAAACAACAAAGTGCACACTGAATGTATGTGTTGACATGTGCTGAATAGCCATAGCAAGAAAGGTCTCGTCTGGTTGATGGTGCTGGTGAAATGCATATAGGTGCAACAACTGCAAGACTTACGTCCCTCTGTGCTGGGGATCGGACATTGACAGATGATTGGTGTTCAGGGATTGTCCATGGTGCAATAGCAGTGCAAGGGGATGTGTCTTGTGTACAAAAAATACATATATAGATATATGGAAGAGGATTTATCTGTTTTGGTTCTACCATAAAGAGTTAAACCATTATATGATACATGGTGATGCCACTAGGGATCTGGCTATTGGACTTTATATATACAAATCCTGATGCCTTGGCTGTGCAGTGGTGCCTTACTTTCATGTTCCATATTTTTATGGACCATAAAACACTTTTTCTCCTCCAAAAGTGTGTGGTGGTGGGTGGGGACTTTAGTGCGTGCAAATATTACAATTCAGACCAGTGCCACTGTCAACCCACATCAAGATCACAATTCACGCACACTTGCTTAGGTGTGCTGCCACCAGTCACTGCTATTGTGACTTGGAAGTTGACCAAGCTGAGGGCCTCATTGGGCAGGCTGTGGATTGGATAGGCTGTGGATCCTTTACACAGAGAGCTGGAGGAGAGAGTCTCCCGACATGGCTGCTGCTGAGCCATGTGTAGACCTGCCAATCAGGGCTGCTCGCTTAGTTACAGTTGCCAATGATCTAGCAGGCAGGACCACAGCGCCATCATTGGGCTAATCACTGTACTCACCTAGTAACAGTGGCATATCCACTGTTACTAAGCAAATAACACAGGAGGAGGACACAAAGGGACAGAAGAGGACACAGGAGGAAGACACAAAGGGACAGAAGAGGACACAGAAGGAGAACACAAAAGGACAAAAGAGGACACAGAGGGACAGATGAGGACCAAGTAGGAGGGCACATGGGAACAGAGGAGGACACTTGGGGACAAATGAGTACACAAAGGGAGAGAAGAGGACACAGAGGGACAGAAGATGACATAGGGGGGCAGAGGAGAACACCGGGGGGGGGGAGGGGTAGAGAAGAAGAACACAGGGGAAAAGAGGAGGAAACAGGGACAAAAGATGATACAAAAGGAGAGCACGGGACAGGGAACAGAGGAGAACACAAGGGGACAGAGGGGGGACATGGGAACAGAGGAGCATATAGAAGGGGGACAGAGTAGGACACAGGGAGCACACAAGAGGTACTAGGGGTACATGAGGTACAAGAGGAACATAATAATGAGGCGGAGAAGAAGATGCACAAGACGCCCCTGCACCATTAATGCACCAGGTTTAGTATATTTTTTTCCCCTGATTTTAGTCCTTTTAAATCTAGGTGTCACTTATGGTCAAATCTTATGATCCGAAAAAATACGTTAAATGCTGCTGACCTGAAGTCTTGTCAATTAACATGGTAATTGAACTCTTCAGTCCTTGGCAGGCATGCTCAAATCACGAAGGTGGTATTTGGATGTCATCCACTTAATTGCAGCAACTGTGCGAGTGGCCGAGGGGGGGGGGGGGGGGGGTTAATCTTACCCATCAGACGTCTTCCTCGCTCATCCCTCGGCGCCTCCCACGCTGCGTTCGTATCCGGCGTCTCGTGATTACATACACTTCCGGGTTGACGAGTGAGGAAGACGTCTGATGGGTAAGATTAACCCCTCGGCCACCCGCACAGCTACTGCAATTAAGTGGATGAAATCCGAATAGCACCTATTCGGATTTCATCCGAATTCATTATTTGAGCAAGGCTGGTCCTTGGTATTTACAGTGCACTACAGTGATCATATTTTATTGTAAGTTTTATTATTAGCTTTAATAATAGAGCTTTTTTTGTTTTTGTTTTGAATGGTTCTGTTATAGGCTTACGATAGATGCAGAGTGCCAACTGCAGCTGCACAATTTTCCAATGGATGCGCATTCTTGTCCCCTGGAATTTTCAAGCTGTAAGTATTTTCTACTTCAAAAATAAAAGTTTTTTTTTCTTTAATAAATAACCCCTTAGATTTAAAAATGAACCCTTTTCAGTGCATTTTCATGATTAACAACAGGGATCTGGAGGGTCTTTTACTCCACGCACTATACAAGGAGGTGACTCAACATCAGAGGAATGGGCGGGGCCTGTGCCAGTTTGCACTCTGTAGTTCAGCCCCCACAGCACATGCACCAGCATTATAACCACGTTACATGGTGTATCATGAGACCAAAGAGGATCAAACGGTCAGGCTTTGTTTGACACTTTGATTTAGATAGGCGGATGTCATGGTGGACCCCTACAACAAGCCTTAATGAATGCAGCTACAGTCTACAGTATTTGCATTAAGTGGCACAGCAGTGTAGAACTTTGATCAAAGTGTTTGACACTTTGATTTGAAGAGGCTGATCCTGTGCCAGATTTTATCTGGCAACAGCGCCACCTAGCGGCAGCCATTTTTCTTCATTGGACCTATGCTTAGGGTTGGGAAAGGCTATGCTTATAGGATTGGGAAGGGTTAAGGTCAAGTCATGCAAGCGGCTTGGTATAGAGTAAACTGATTGTGGCAGCAATGTTTCAGGGTTCCCCAAATGTTTTGGGTCGAGGGCCGGGTCAACATACTTCAGACTGCTGGGGGGCCAGAGCATACATAAAATGATGTAGAAGTCTTGGCGGGCCAGACAGTGAAGCATACCCAGTTGACAACCGGAAGTCCAATTGGACAACAGAGTCACCTGATGTGGAATTTGATTGGAAATCAGCAAATTACTGCTTTCTGGCTTCATTCTATATGGGAACCACCAATATTTAAAGATGTAGCTGACTGCATCTATAATACATTTTGTGTATGGGGGGCCGGTAAAAAAGCCTCAGGGGGCCACATTCGGCCCACGGGCCTTAGTTTGAGGACCACTAGTTTAGTTTCAAATTCTTCTTTATTGGGTAGCCGTAGAAAAATAGATGTTACATACGTTCAGTAGTATTTATAAACAGTCAGTGAGCACACAGTGCCAATTTGTGTTAGGTACAGAGTGAAATCATACAAAAATATGCATTAAAACAAGTCATCACGTGCTCTTGGAATGTTATATTAATACAAAAGCCAGTTTCTGGAGCTACCTAAAGGTTATCCTGAGATTTAGAATGAGTACAAACTTGAGAAAGGATAGCCAAAGCTTATTATTTCTAGTATATAGTAGCAACTTACCAGTAGTACTGGTCAAAAACAACAAAGAACATAAACAGTGAAAAATTAAACTTGTTGGTCACCTGATCCCCAGTATCCCAGATCATATATAGAGGAGGAGAAGGAAGGAAGAGTTTAGATCTTTTGCGGGTAGATAGTTGAGACCAGTATGCCCAAAGTGGGGTCTAAAAGACTCCCAGTTGGCTTCTCACACCGGGGGAGGATACATTCTGTATCCAGGGGAGCCAGATCCTATCAAATTGGTCAGTCCTGTCCAGGAGGTTTGCCTTAATTTTCTCATTCAGCATTGTAATATGTATACGATATAATACTCTACTAAAGAGTAGCTTAGGTTGACGCCACTGCGAGGCTATGAAGGTTTTGGCTGCATTCATGGCAAACTGTATAAGTTTATGCTGTGCAAATGTGACATGTTTGGGTTGCAGGCCTAGCAGGCAGATGGCAGGGTCTTGATCTATATTAATCAGTAATATATTTTTAAGTTTTTGGGTAATTTTTCGCCATATAGAGGCTACCTCCGGGCAGGTCCACCATATGTGATATAATGAGCCCACATCTGGACATCCCCTGAAACAGAGATTGGATTGGTCAGCATAAATGCGATGTAGTCGCTCGGGAACCATGTATGATCTATGAAGGAGTCGAAGTGAAACTTCCATATCGGTTACATAAAGACTGCCTTTAGAGAGTGTATCAAAGCACTGGCCCCAGTCTTCATCAACCAGAGTTTTCTGCAGGTCTCCCTCCCAGGCCAGCTGATAGGAGTATTTATAATCCTGAGGTTTAGCGTTCAACGTGGAATATAGTAGGGACAATATACCTTTACGTAGTGGGTCTGATATACAAATAGATTCAAATGTCGATAAAGGGATTCTTTGGCCTTCTCTAGCCAGTGAGAACAGGTAATGGTGTAATTGGTGTAATCGGAAGAATTCTGTTGGTGGAACTGAAAAATCCGACACCATAGTTTGTTTAGAGGGGATCTTACCGCCGTGTAGTAGGTGCTTTATAGAACTTATATTGTTATTAGTCCACCATTTAAAGTTAAGACCTTTTAGGCCCTCAGGAAACTCAGGGTTGTGTAGGAATTCAGCTAGCCTAGAAGGGGAGGACCACTAGTTTAAAGGACCACTGTAGCGAGAAAAAAAAATTGTAAAATAAAAAGTATGTTTACTTCCAGAGTAAAATGTGCTATAAATTACTTTTCTCCTATGTTGCTGTCACTTACGGTAGGTAGTAGAAATCTGACAGAACTGACAGGTTTTGGACTAGCCCATCTCCTCATGAGGGATTCTCAGGGTTTACTTTACTTTCAAAAGCACTTAGTGAAGAGCAGTTTCTCAGTCCAACTGCCAGAATAGTGTGCAAACAAGAAGGGGGAGCGGCCTGTATCTTTGTAAAGAACCCTTCCATGGAGTGATTTTGCTAAGAATAAACTAAATACTCAGAGTGCCCCATGATGAGATGAACTAGTCAAAAATCTGTCAGCTCCTTCAGATTTCTACTAACTACTGTTAGTAACTGAAACATTGGAGAGAAGCAATTTAAAGCTCATTTTACTCTGGAAGAAAATGCTGTGTGTATGTGTTTGCATGTATTTTACATTTTACAATTTTTCTCAATAGTGGCCCTTTAAAAGAGTCATCAGGCTGCTTATCCTACCCCAAGGGTCTGCTTATCTGGGGATTCCTCCAGCCCCTTGCAGCAGACATGTCCCATGCTGCAGCTCCGCTCCCAGCGCCGGCCCAGCGCAGGGTCCCAGTCCTCTGCTGCGCCTGCGCGAATGTCGCTGTCAATCAAGTCCACTTTATCCGCACTGAACTTCACAGGTGCAGTAGTTCTGCACCTGCACAGTACAGTCCAGACAATGTGGACTTGATTGACAGCGGTGCTCGCACAGGCACAGTATAGGACGGCCTGGTGAGACACAGTCGAGGACCCCGGGCCGGCAGCTGAGAGCGAAGCTGCGGGGTGGGATATGCCAGCTCGGAGGGGCTGGAGGAAGCCCTTGGTAAGTAGAGATGGGGTAAGATAAGTAGCCTGATTACTCCTTTAAAGTCCTATCTTTTAAAATAGCTCAGCCACAAACATAGACTGTAAGGCCTGATCTGTCATCCTCCTCCTGAGCTGATAATTGGAGAACATGAGTCACTCTGGCTTATTATTTCTGCTGTTTTGTGACTGGACTTTGCAACCCTGGCCTGGGTCATAACAGACAATGAGAAATAATGAAAGCAAAATGAGTCATCATGACTGTAGCTTCAAGCATGAATTCACAGTAAGATCTCTTTGTCTAGGATAACTGTACTTATTCTAAATCAACTCTATATTGCTGCTCGATCAACAATGTCATTACAATCCATTCTAGTTTGGGTTCCTTGAAGAGGACACTTAAGTTGGCCACATACTATACATTTTTTTTTGCCCAATCAGACATTTGATTAGACAAAAATGTCTAATTGGGAAAAAATATGTTTTCCATCAGCCCCATGATCAACATTACAATCGACGTGACGTTCGAATTGCAGAACCACAATGTTGGTGATGTTAGTCGCAGTGCCATTCGAAAGCAGAGTTGTATACTGTATGACCATCTTTAATATTTATCAGCTATCTGTGCTGTTTTCTTTTTCCTTTACTTCTGCTCTCCAAAACTCCCCACAAGTGAATTTCTAAGCACTGCTTATCCATCTGAATCTCATATCTGGCATCAGCTATTTCCGTCTCATGTTAGCATAGACAGAGAGGAAGTGAATGACAGAAACACGCTGATAAATCAATAGCCAATCACCCTAATTTTGCTGGATCATTTAAATGTTCTTCATTGTAGGAGAAGCATGACAAATGGTGTCTAGAATTGTGTTAAGAAGTATCTAGAACAGTGTGAACAGGGCCGGTTTAAGCAACAATGGGGCCCCAGGGCAAAATAAACCTAGCCCCCCCCCCAACATATACCCCGCAACAAAAATTGGCATTAGGGGACCTTTTTTGCAGCTGGTATAGTCAGGGTGTGAAGTCCCAATCGGTCGGAGCTCCACATTCTGGCTATCCCAGCCTGCATGGGGGACAAGGGGTTAAAAAGTTTCAGGAGGGGGGGTGCCACATAATTAAAAAAAAAAAAATTCCCACACTCTAAACATAAATTTTTTTTTGGGAAAATAGAAAAAAATGCCAGGGATCTTCATACAGCCATATTGCGGCTGCAGCTGCGTATAGACCCCCTGGAAACCCTGTCAGGAAATTTATTGCGCTTTTGTTTGATGCATGTAAAATTACACTACCGTTAGGTTTGCTACCAAAAGTGACATTAAGGCTTCTTGCACACCAAGACGTTGCATTAGGTGGCACGTTAAGGTCGCATAACGTGCACCTAACACAACGTATGGTGCTGCAAGAGCCGACGGTAGAGTGAGCCGCGTTAGGCGGCTCGAGTCCTATAATGTCTCCCAGAGTGGCGCTGATTGGCCAGTGGGACCACGTGATGCGGAGCGAGACACTCCGCATCACGTGGTCCCGCCGGCCAATCAGCGCCCGCCAGTGCAGTGAATATTAAGTAGCCATGTGTGCGGCTACTGTAGCTGGCTCTCCCCGCCTCCTCCGCCCCCCACTGCGCATGTGCAAACAGTCTAACGCGGCTATAGCCGCTCCAACGCCGTAGCATGCTGCACTTTGCACAGAACGTGCAGCGTTACATGTAACGCAACGTGGGCTGTGTGAACAGCCCACTTGTGTTACATTGCTGTGCGTTGGGGGAGCGTTACAGGCGCACTAACGTGCGCCTGTAACCTCTTGGTGTGCAAGCAGCCTTACAGCATTTAAAAGTATACTTTTTTACTTCGAAACTTTAACATCGATTTTCTCAAAAACTATAAGGTCTTTTTGAAAAATTGTTTTTTCCTCTTATTCCTAATGATCTCCTTAACATATCCTGCAAATTTAGGGTTTCTAGCATTTAAGGTGGATTTGCTATTAACCATTAAAGTCGGCAGGTTTTTAAATGTGTATGTTTTTTCCTTTGAAACTTTAAAATCGATTTTCTCAAAAACTATAAGGCCGATTTGATTTTTTTTCCTCTTGTAGCCACTGGGGGCCCCTACAAGCTCTGGGGCCCTGGGGCAGCTGCCTCATTTGCCTCTATGGTAGCGCCGGCCCTGAGTGTGGAAACCTCCTTATTGCTTTTAAGTGACCCTGGAAAATATGCAATCAACTTTTTCTCCTGAGTTTTCTCCTAGGAGAGAAAATTTCATCTTCTATTTTAAAGGAAACCCAAACCAAACATAAAAAAGAGTTTAACTTACCTGGGGCTTCTACCAGCCCCCTGCTGCCGCCCTGTGCCTGTGCCATCAATCAATGATCCTCCAGTCCCCTGCAGTGGTTAAGATTTATTTTCACCGACTGGCCAGTCGGTGACCACCGCACATGTCCTTGTTCACACTTCTTGCGCCAGGAGCAACCTACACATGCGCAGTACGTGGAAATCTCTTCCCACGGTGGTCCAGTGCTGTCGGAAAATCAAAAACACATATAAGTCAGTAGTATTACAACATACAGTATCACAAATTAGAATTATCACGCTGCTGCATGATGAGATAACACACACAGATAATATACAACAAAGTATATGATAAGTCTATCGGTCAGGACTTGTGCACAAGTAAGAGATATCGAGGTACAAAATCGTTAGACTAAATCGTAGTTAAATACTAGCAGGGTAATACACGTGTATCAGATGTCAGTCGTATTGCAAGGATCAGGCAGAGACAGAGTCAAGGTCAGGCCGAGTCGGTAACGTAAATCAGATGGCAGCGGTACAGAAGGACAAGACTAGAGCGAGGTCAGGAACAAGCAAGAGGTCGGTACACAGGTAAATATCAGGTAAATATACAATAGATGTTTACTACAAAATATATCAGGAGGATATTACGTAATAATTACAAAATATAGAATATATAGCAATAAAGACTGACTAACTGGAATACATATTTATTGTGCGCAGGGCCGGCCCGCCCGTGAGGCAGGGTGAAACTTTTGCCTCAGGTGGCACTTCTGGGGGGGCGGCACCCGCCCGTCCGTGGGTGTGGGGGGCCGCCCGAGCTGGAGGGGATAGCGGGCAGGAAGGGGGTATTGGGCCTAGCGGCGGGGAGGGGGGGGTCGGACCGACCCCTCCCCGCCTGGGTCCCCTGTCCTCCGCTCCCCTCCAGCTTCAAAAAGTTACGTCGCTGGCTGCAGCTATAAGAGGCAACGGGCGGGGATCACTCACCTCTTCCTCGTTCCAGCGTGCGCTCCACTGACGTCACTTCCTGCGGCGTATCGATCTCAATAGACCCGCAGATCGAGCGGGAAAAAGCATTACTCTAATTGGGTGGTTTCATATAGGTGGGATTTTGCAGACCGTAGCCATTCTGACTCCCCCCCTACATAACTATAAGCCAACCATTGCTCCAATATAGAGCTGATCTAGGGTCAAGTGCATGGGTGAGGGTTTGGCTACACTTCGGTACTGGGAAGCATAGGATAAGAATATAAAGTAAATAAAAAGATCTCTACAGCCTTGCTTATTGAAACAAGCACTTTAGAGAGGCAGGCCACCTTATCTTTAGCAGATGTTGTGTCATGTGTGACACAGGTTTGTTTTAACGAACAACTGTAGTGAGAGGTATATGGAGGCTGCCATATTTATTTCCTTTTAATAAATACAAGTTGCCTGGCAGCCCTACTGATCTATTTGGCTACAGAAGTGTCTGAATAATATCATAAACAAGCATGTGGCTAATCTTGTCAGATCTGACAATAATGTTGGACACACCCGATTTGTGGCATGCTTGTTCAGGGGCTATGCCTAAAAGTATTAGAGGCAGAGGGTCAGCAGGACAGCCAGGCAACTAGTATTGCTTAAAAGGAAATAAATATGGCAGCCTAAATATCCCTCTCACTTCAGGTTCCCTTTAACCACTTGAGGATCTAGGGCTTTCTACCCCTTAAGGACCGGCCACTTTTTTTCCATTCAGACCACTGCAGCTTTCACGGTTTATTGCTCGCTCATACAACCTACCACCTAAATGAATTGTGGCTCCTTTTCTTGTCACTAATAAAGCTTTCTTTTGGTGCTATTTGATTGCTCCTGCGATTTTTACTTTTTATTATATTTATCAAAAAAGACATGAATTTTGGCAAAAAAATGATTTTTTTAACTTTCTGTGCTGACATTTTTCAAATAAAGTAAAATTTCTGTATACATGCAGCATGAAAAATGTGGACAAACATGTTTTTGATTAAAAAAAACCCATTCAGTGTATATTTATTGGTTTGGGTAAAAGTTATAGCGTTTACAAACTATGGTGCAAAAAGTGAATTTTCTCATTTTCAAGCATCTATGACTTTTCTGACCCCCTGTCATGTTTCATGAGGGGCTAGAATTCCAGGATAGTATAAATACCCCCCAAATTACCCCATTTTGGAAAGAAGACATCCCAAAGTATTCACTGAGAGGCATAGTGAGTTCATAGAAGATATTATTTTTTGTCACAAGTAAGCGGAAAATGACACTTTGTGAGAAAAAAAAAAAAGTTTCCATTTCTTCTAACTTGCGACAAAAAAAAAAATGAAATCTGCCACGGACTCACCATGCCCCTCTCTGAATACCTTGAAGGGTCTACTTTCCAAAATGGGGTCATTTGTGGGGTGTGTTTACTGTCCTGAGGGGTGCTAAATTGTAAGCACCCCTGTAAAGCCTAAAGGTGCTCATTGGACTTTGGACCCCTTAGCGCAGTTAGGCTGCAAAAAAGTGCCACACATGTGGTATTGCCGTACTCAGGAGAAGTAGTATAATGTGTTTTGGGGTGTATTTTTACACATACCCATGCTGGGTGGGAGAAATATCTCTGTAAATGACAATTTGTTAATTTTTTTTACACACAATTGTCCATTTACAGAGATCTTTCTCCCACTCAGCATGGGTATGTGTAAAAATACACCACAAAACACATTATACTACTTCTCCTGAGTACGGCGATACCACGTGTGTGGCACTTTTTTGCACCCTAACTGCGCTAAAGGGCCCAAAGTCCAATGAGTACCTTTAGGATTTCACAGGTCATTTTGAGAAATTTCGTTTCAAGACTACTCCTCACGGTTTAGGGCCCCTAAAATGCCAGGGCAGTATAGGAACCCCACTAATGACCCCATTTTAGAAAGAAGACACCCCAAGGTATTCCGTTAGGAGTATGGTGAGTTCATAGAAGTTTTTATTTTTTTGTCACAAGTTAGCGGAAATTGATTTTAATTGTTTTTTTTCACAAAGTGTCATTTTCCGCTAACTTGTGACAAAAAATAAAATCTTCTATGAACTCACCATACTCCGTACGGAATACCTTTGGGTGTCTTCTTTCTAGAATGGGGTCATTTGTGGGGTTCCTATACTGCCCTGGCATTTTAGGGGCCCTAAACCGTGAGGAGTAGTCTTGAATCCAAATGTCGCAAAATGACCTGCGAAATCCTAAAGGTACTCATTGGACTTTGGGCCCCTTAGCGTACTTAGGGTGTAAAAAAAGTGCCACACATGTGGTACCGCCGTAGAAGGAGGAGTAGTATAATGCGTTTTGGGGTGTATTTTTACACATACCCATGCTAAGTGGGAGAAATATCTCTGTAAATGACAATTGTTAGATTTTTTTACACACAATTGTCCATTTACATAGAAAATTCTCCCACCCAGCATGGGTATGTGTAAAAATACACCCCAAAACACATTATACTACTTTTCCTGAGTACGGCGGTACCACATGTGTGACACTTTTTTGCAGACTAGGTGCGCTAAGGGGCCCAACGTCCTATTCACAGGTCATTTTGAGGCATTTGTTTTCTAGACTACTCCTCGCGGTTTAGGGCCCCTAAAATGCAAGGGCAGTATAGGAACCCCACAAGTGACCCCATTTTAGAAAGAAGACACCCCAAGGTATTCCATTAGGTGTATGGCGAGTTCATAGAAGATTTTATTTTTTGTCACAAGTTAGTGAAAAATGACACTTTGTGAAAAAAAAACAATAAAAATCAATTTCCGCTAACTTTTGACAAAAAATAAAATCTTCTATGAACTCGTCATACACCTAACAGAATACCTTGGGGTGTCTTTTTTTCTAAAATGGGGTCACTTGTGGGGTTCCTATACCGCCCTGGCATTTTACAGGCCCAAAACCGTGAGTAGTCTGGAAACCAAATGTCTCAAAATGACTGTTCAGGGGTATAAGCATCTGCAAATTTTGATGACAGGTGGTCTATGAGGGGGCGAATTTTGTGGAACCGGTCATAAGCAGGGTGTCCTTTTAGATGACAGGTTGTATTGGGCCTGATCTGATGGATAGGAGTGCTAGGGGGGTGACAGGAGGTGATTGATGGGTGTCTCAGGGGGTGGTTAGAGGGGAAAATAGATGCAAGCAATGCACTGGCGAGGTGATCAGGGCTGGGGTCTGAGGGCATTCTGAGGGTGTGGGCGGGTGATTGAGTGCCCTAGGGGCAGATAGGGGTCTAATCTGATAGGTAGCAGTGACAGGGGGTGATTGATGGGTAATTAGTGGGTGTTTAGGGTAGAGAACAGATGTAAACACTGCACTTGGGAGGTGATCGGACGTCGGATCTGCGGGCGATCTATTGGTGTGGGTGGGTGATCAGATTGCCCGCAAGGGGCAGGTTAGGGGCTGATTGATGGGTGGCAGTGATAGCGGGTGATTGATGGGTGGCAGTGAAAGGGGGTGATTGATGGGTGGCAGTGACAGGGGGTGATTAATGGGTGATTGATAGGTGATTGACAGGTAATCAGTGGGTTATTACAGGGGAGAACAGATGTAAATATTGCACTGGCGAATTGATAAGGGGGGGTCTGAGGGCAATCTGAGCGTGTAGGCGGGCGATTGGGTGCCCGCAAGGGGCAGATTAGGGTCTGATCTGATGGGTAACAGTGACAGGTGGTGATAGGGGGTGATTGATGGGTGATTGATGGGTAATTAGTGGGTGTTTAGAGGAGAGAATAGATGGAAACACTGCGCTTGGGTGGTGATCTGATGTCGGATCTGCGGGCGATCTATTGGTGTGGGTGGGTGATCAGTTTGCCCGCAAGGGGCAGGTTAGGGGCTGATTGTTGGGTGGCAGTGACAGGGCGTGATTGATGGGTGATAGGTGATTGGCAGGTGATTGACAGGTGATCAGTGGGTTATTACAGGGAAGGCCAGATGTAATTAATGCACTGGCGAATTGATAAGGGGGGGGGGGGGGTCTGAGGGCAATCTGAGCGTGTGGGCGGGTGATTGGGTGCCCGCAAGGGGCAGATTAGGGTCTGATCTGATAGGTAACAGTAACGGTTGGTGATAGGGGGTGATTGATGGGTGATTGATGGGTAATTAGTGGGTGTTTAGAGAAGATAACAGATGTAAACAATACATTTGGGAGGTAATCTGACGGCGGGTTTGCGGGCGATCTAATGGTGTGGGTGGGTGATCAGATTGCCCGCAAGGGGCAGGTTAGGGGCTGATTGATGGGTGGCAGTGACAGGGGGTGATTGATGGGTGATAGGTGATTGGCAGGTGATTGACAGGTGATCAGTGGGTTATTACAGGGAAGAACAGATGTAATTAATGCACTGGTGAATTGATAAGGGGGGGTCAGAGGGCAATCTGAGCGTGTGGGCGGGTGATTGGGTGCCCGCAAGGGGCAGATTAGGGTCTGATCTGATAGGTAAAAGTGACAGGTGGTGATAGGGGGTGATTGATGGGTGATTGATGGGTAATTAGTGGGTGTTTAGAGGAGAGAATAGATGTAAACAATGGATTTGGCAGGTGATCTGATGTCGGATCTGCGGGCGATCTATTGGTGTGGGGGGGTGATCAGATTGCCCGCAAGGGGCAGGTTAGGGGCTGATTGATGGGTGGCAGTGACAGGGGGTGATTGACGGGTGATTGACAGGTGATTGACAGGTGATCAGGGGGGATAGATGCATACAGTACATGGGGAAGGGGTCTGGGGGGGGGGGTCTGGGGAGAATCTGAGGGGTGGGGGGGTGATCAGGAGGGAGCGGGGGGCAGGGGGGGATAAAAAAAAATAGCGTTGACAGATAGTGACAGGGAGTGATTGATGGGTGATTAGGGGGGTGATTGGGTGCAAACAGGGGTCTGGGGGGTGGGCAGGGGGGGGTCTGATGGGTGCTGTGGGCGATCTGGGGCAGGGGGGGGGAAATCAGTGTGCTTGGTGCAGACTAGGGTGGCTGCAGCCTGCCCTGGTGGTCCCTCGGACATTGGGACCACCAGGGCAGGAGGCAGCCTGTATAATACACTTTGTAAACATTACAAAGTGTATTATACACTTTGTATGCGGCGATCGTCGGGTTAACATCCCGCCGGCGCTTCCGTATGGCCGGCGGGATGTTGCGGCGGGTGAGCGGCGCCAGGCGGAGGCGGAGGATCGCGTCACGGATGACGCGATCGCTCCGCCCATGCCCATACAAGGACCGCCGCATTTTGTCAATACGGCGGTCCTTGCGGCGTCCACTTCCCAGCCGCCAATTGTATATACGGCGGTCGGGAAGTGGTTAAACATAAGCTCACTAATGTTTTAAAGGTAAATTTTAGGCATACGGTGGGCAAATCTTGGTGTACCAAAATATATGTAGATGGATGAGTGTTAATCTATGCTTGAAATTAGGATTATTTCCTTTAAGGTCACACTGTAGGAGGAGCCATTTAACCTACCTGTATGTTTTGTGGCTTCGAAGCTAACCCTTGCCTTTCTCACCCACTGTAAATTTAAGTTAGTGTCAGGGACACTAACTTTGTATGCTGTTTTCATTATATATTATTAGGTAATATGATAGCCACAATTTCCTTTATAAACACCCTCTGCCCACACTATGCCATATAAGGTGAAGACCCCACACCTTCACACTATAACACCATGGTGTTTTTCTCGAGGCTGGGTTACCTCCTCCACAGCCTAGCCTCCAGCTCCTTAGCCTTTCCCAGCTCTGTGGTTGCAGCATAATCACACAAAATGACCCCTCTCCTCAACGAGGAACATTGCACGATTACGCTGAGACTACAGAGCTGGAGGCAGGCTATTAAGCTGTAGGCTGGGCTGTGAAGGAGGTAACCTAGCTTCCTGAAAAATTTCCATGGCATCATTGCTTGACAGGGGTGGAGCCTTTGCCTTATATGGGGTAGCGTGCGCGGAGGGAGTAAATAAAATAAATTGTGGCTATCATAATTTGCTTAACATATAATGTTAGTGTCCCTAACGCTAACTTTCATTTACATTGGAGGTCCGCTTTAAAGAGAACCTGTAACAAAAAAAAAGTTCCCCGGGGGGTACTCACCTCGGTAGAAGGAAGCCTGAGGGTCCCAATGAAGCTTCCCCGTCCGCCATAGCTGCAGGCAATCAAGCGCTGGCTCCCCCGAAGTCTCCGGCAATCCAGGATCGACAAGCCTGATAAGCTACATTTATTTATCTTTTCTGGCTCCAGCGGGGGCGCTGTTGCAGCTCTTAGCATGGAAATAGGCTGAAATAGCTGATCTCCGTCAGGTCCACTCTAATACGCAGATGCAGGAGACTTGCGCCTGTGCAGTAGAGCGGCCCGACAGCGAGTGGCTATTTCCGCCTATCTCCAAATGGAGAGCCGATACTGCACCTGCACTGGAGCCGGGAAGGTAAATATTTACATCCCCGCCGTTTGGAGTGCCAGAGCTAGACCGTCGTGGGACACAGGAGGAAAGGGGAAGCCTCGACAGGATACGGAGGCTTCCCCCTACCGAGTTGAGTACCCCCAGGGGAACTTTTTGTCGTTACAGGTTTTCTTTAAGGGGTGGATTTTGGGAAGTGAACAAACCTTTGATTATGTACCCTAAAAACAAAAAAAGGACTCTTTGGTAGCACTCTTTGGGCAGAGATGGGACAAGGTGTTACTTGAGGATTTGTTTACGCTTCATGAAGTAAAAGTATATAGCTAATACAATCTTTTAGTAAAGAAATAGTAATTCCCATAATAGGTTCCATATCTATGCCACGAAAAATGTATGTTTGGTTATGAAATTAAATCCCTGTAGAATAAAATCAAGTCTAAGTCTTATATTTTATTTGCATTAAAGATGGTTATCCAAAGGAAGAAATACTCTACCAGTGGAAGCGAAGCTCGGTTGAGGTGGGAGATGTGCGTTCATGGAGACTTTACCAGTTCTCGTTTGTAGGACTAAGAAACACAACCGAAGAAGTAAAAACAACCTCAGGTAACAAAAAAGCAAATCTTGATTACCATAAAGCTATACTGTATATATATCATGACCATATCCTGAAGTTGGCCACTTGAGTATCTGCCCGGTCAATAGACAAAATGGCCGACTGATGTGGCCAATGCAAGAAGCAATAACACCTTTAGGACTTAGGCCAGCCAGAATGCAACCTGACAAGAGCCAGAAGGCCAAGTCTCGAAGAAAGGCTTTCATGGAGAGCCGTAGCAGAGAAAACAGTTCAGCTGCGGCATCTGTCCCTGTGTCCTCTCACCCCGTCTCCAATTAGGAAATATTCTATACAGGGCTACCAGTCCCAACATGTCTGTACTCTCTTCCTTCCTGCTGGTTGTGTGTGTGTGTGTGTGTGTGGTCTCTGGTTTTTAGTGCATCCTATTTGCTGCCGTATGGGTAATGTTTTTATATGGAAGTGAATACCTGAAACACAGGCTGCAATAAAAGCTGGAGACTCCACACTCACACAGCAGGGAAGAAGAGACTACAGGCACGCTGGGCGGTGTATTTCCAGCCTGGAGACAGACAGATGTGAGAAGATGACACATGGGCAAGGGGGAGAAGACGGGAATGCATATACCGCCACTGAAACTTCAGCTGTTTGCCTCCCTCGGGACTTGGCTGGCCAGGTTCTGTCATTATCGTGCTGGCTGCCCAAAATCTGAAAACTGCAGTCAATGCAATTTGTTTGCATATTGGCTGAAGTAGCCGGCCACTTAGCATGTTGGCCTCCCAGATGCCAAATGGGCCAGACTTCAGATTCTGGCCATTACATATACACTAATGACCTTATTTACTATTGTTTTACTGAGAGGAGATCACTGAAGAGCAGAACAGTCTTGGCTTTACTAAAATCATCTGCTAAAAGGTGATAAGACTTATAACTCTTACATTATCATATCCTACCACAGGGGAGCTGAACAGCTGGTCTGGTACAGTTTGTAAGTTGGCGTCATTAAAGCGGACCTGAACTCAGAACTTCCTGCTTTCAAGGAAGTAGACAAAGGGTTAACATCCTGTGTTTGATAGTTGCTGTGTCTGCCGAGAACTGACGAATATTTTTGTGCTGACATAGCTGAGAGATTAAATTACACTTGTGATTACTTACAGATGAGGGGGAATTAGACAGACTCTTCTCTCTAAAAACACACAGGATGCATTTCTCTCTGTTTTCCTTGTGCCCTGTGCAGAGTTCAGGTCCACTTTAACTACCTGCGGACCGAGCGAGTATAAATCTACGGCGGGCAGGGGGCGCTGTGGGCCTGACCGGACGTAAGCTCTACGTCCCATTGACCGGGCGCCCCCGCCCGTCCCCATCGCTCGGTCCGCTCTGCCCCCGCCGCGATGTGATGCTCTGCCGCCTCTATGACGACAGAGCACTGTGAGCCGGGCATGAGCCGTTTTCATTGGCTTACATGGAATGAAAGGTCAGGAGCCAATGAAAGCGGCTCCTGACCGGCGCACAACGCTCTGCCGTCATAGCGACGGCAGAGAGAGCAGCCTGCGGCGGGGACAGAGCGGCGTGTCCGGCGGGAGCGACAGTAACTTGCGGCGATTCGTCGGGAAGCGGCGGTTTGCTGGACCAGCACCCTCTGGTCCTTAAGGGGGCAGAGGGTGCTGGTCCAGAAATGGTTAAGTCACAAAATAAAAAACAATGAAATATGTTGGAGTTTGATAAATCAATAATAACAAAACAAAAGTCATCATAAACATGAACCACATTGCTTTGCTGGAAAAATATTTAACGTTAAACTCAAGCAGCGTATTGCGTCCTCCTCCCCCAGCCACATTTTCCTTCAAGAGCTTGACTATTAAATCCATGAATAGCACTAATACCTCCCATGCATTTAAACATATAAGGTATCGTGAAAAGAAAAACATTATTGAAATGTTTGTTAACCTCCTTGACGGTTATCCCGAACTTAGTTTGGGGTAACCTGCGCAGGAGGATTGCTCAGGCCCCGCTGGGCCGATTTGCATAATTTTTTTTGTTACAAGCAGCTAGCACTTTGCTAGCTGCTTGTAACTTCCGATCGCCGCCGATCCACCGGAATCCGCCGCGCCGAGCCGCTCCCCCCCGCCCCAGACCCCTGCGCTGCCTGGCCAATCAGTGCCAGGCAGCGTTGAGGGGCGGATCGGGATTCCCCATGACGTCCCGACGTCCATGACGCCGGTGACGTCATCCTGCCCCGTCGCCATGGCGACCGGGGAAGCCCTGCAGGAAATCCCGTTCTCAACGGGATTTCCTGCATACTCTGATCGCCGAAGGCGATCGGAGTGGGTGGGGTGATGCCGCTGCTCAGCGGCTATCATGTAGTGAGCCCTCAGCTCGCTACATGATTTATACAAAAAAAAAAAAACTCCTGCGCTGCCTCCTTGCCGGAGGAATTGAACCGGCAAGGAGGTTAAATGTAACTTAACAAAGCCAGGGTCCCAGCCCTATAAAAGTAAATACCACCACCATCTGTTTTACAGTAGTAACATAAAAAATGTCATGAACACCACACATACCTACAGTTTCAAAGCTATGCAATCAAAATAATGTATTAAAATATATCACCATAATGGATAATGACACTAACTTGACAAAACCAGGGTCATGAAACGACATAAGTAGTTATTATAGGTGTACAATTATAGTAAAAAAAAATACCTACAGTTCCAAAGTTTTGCAAGCATGATAATTTATTGAAATATATCACCATATAAGATAATAGCACTAATTTAACCACTTTACCCCCGTCCGTACGGATTTCTCTGTCCCTTTTTCCATCCTTTAACCCCCAGGGACGGAGAAATCCGTACTTTGCGCACTCCCGCCGCTGTCCGCGCTCCCGCTCGTAAACACGCCGCTCACCGCTAGTAAACACGCCGCCGCCCGCTCGCCCGGAGATCAATGAACGGGAAAATCCACTCCCGTTCGTTGATCTTAGCCCCGCAATGATCCGCTGCTCTCCGATGGGCAGCGAGATCATTGTGAAACGATACAAACTTACCCAGCCTCCAAGTACTTCCTCCAAGCTTCCGGAAGGGCGCTTGGAGGTCGCATTAAAGCAAAAAGTTACTGTGGCCATCTTGTGGCCAAATAGTAAACTACACCCTACACATTTTTTACATACAAATAAATTACTTTTACACAAAAAATTAACTCATTACCTCCCACACTCCCAATTTTTTATTTTTGTAATAAAAAAAAATTAAAAAATGTACAATAAAAAAAATACATAAATAGTTACCTTAGGGACTGAACTTTTTAAATATTTATGTCAGGAGGGTAGAACACTGTTACTTTATAAACTATGGGCTTGTAATTAGGGATGGACGCAAAACTGAAAAAAATGCACCTTCATTTCCAAATAAAATATTGGCGCCAAACATTGTGATAGGGACATAATTTAAATGGTTTTATAACCGGGACAAAAGGGCAAATACATTTCATGGGTTTTAATTACAGTAGCATGCATTATTTAAAAACTATAATGGCCGAAAACTGAAAAATAATTAATTTTTTCCCACATTTTTCCTATTTTCCCATTAAAACACATTTAGAATAAAATAATTCTTGGCATAATGTCCCACCTAAAGAAAGCCTAATTGGTGGTGGAAAAAACAAGATATAGATCGTTTAATTGTGATAAGTAATGATAAAGTTATCATTACTTATCACAAGCGCTGAAAGGTGAAAATTGCTCTGGTGGTCAGGGGGTAAACCCCCTCAGTGGTGAAGTGGTTAAGGTCATCTTACAATAGGTAAACAAATAAACTCATTTTCCATATTGTTGTGATTATCATACAGGAAATTGTTTGTACCACAACAGATTTCCAGGAAAATACATTGAATCTCTGACAAAATAAGAAGTTTTGTGAAAATATGACAATCCATAGAAATAAAAATTCATATACCCCTTTGACTTTAATATATTTTTGCCAAAAATGTCCTTTTTCCAAAAATGCTATATATTTGTTTTAAATCAACTTTGTAAACACATGCACATTTTTGTAAATAATTTGTTAAATTAGAATGGCTTTATTCACTTATTTTTGTATTATTGTATTTTTGCAAAATCCTCAAATGGAACAAATTTGCGAAAATTCATAAAAAACGTATAAAATGATTATTTTTACTGCAAAAACTTTGAAGAATCACAAACTTATTACAAAATGATTTTCCATGGCATTTTTGTTGGAAAGTCGAATTTAACATTATTTTCACAAAAATGTATGCAAGAAAAGAATATTGGCCTTTTCGCTCATCACTGCTTACGGGTAGAAAAAAAATGTGTCACCTATGTGTTGTCCAAAACAATTCCACTTTGTCAAAGAAGTAGAATGATATTTGAACTCATTTTAATTCCAGAAGCATTCAGTATGTATGGTGCAACCCTCCAAAGCGAATTTGAAGGTGTAATGTTAAAGGAGTCATCAGGCGATTATAAGGTAAATAAGTGCTACTTACCCAGGGCTTCCTCCAGCCCCAAGCTCCCAGCATGTCCCTCGCTGCAGCTCTGCGGTGAGCCGTTCGCCTGTGAAGCTTCCTGGTCCCCAGTGATGACGTCAGGCCGACCCGGAGGTCGGCCTGTACTGCGCCTGCGTGAGCAGTGCTGTCAATCACCACCACATGGACCGGAGCGTACTACGCAGGCACAGAACTACTGTGTCTGTGCAGTAAGCTCTGAACCACGTGGCGGTGACGTCAGGCCAAGTCAGCCTGACGTCATTGCCGGGGACCGGGAAGCTTTACAGGCGAACGGCTCACCGCAGAGCTGCAGCGAGGGACATGCTGGGAGCTTAGGGCTGGAGGAAGCCCCGGGTAAGTAGCATTTATTTTCTTTATAATCGCCTGATGACTCCTTTAAGATAGAGCTTGCTATATAGGGATCAATAATATCATATAACGCATTGTACTAGTTAATAGTTGGTAAGCTCTACCAATTTTTTACTATGACCTAACCTAACCTTACCCTCACACAAGCCCTCCCTCTGGATACCTAACCCATCTTCCCTGGCAATGCCTAGCTCAAAGTCCCCCTGGCCCAACCTTACTCCCCCCCCATACACACACGTACACACACACACACACACACGTACACACACACACGTACACACGTACACACACACACGTACACACAAACACACACACGTAAACACACACATCACACACATACACACACACACGTACACACACACATACACACATGTACACACACACACACATACACACACACACACATACACATACACACACACGTACACACACACACACGTACACACACACACAAATCACACACACACACACACACATCACACACACACACACACACACACATCACACACACATCACACACACACACACAAACACACAAACACACACACACACACAATCACACACATCACACAAACACACACACACACACACACACACACACACACACACGCACACACTTGGACCAAGGTTAGAATCCCGGCTCAAGCCAGTATGTAAAACAGTAAGAAGTCTTCGGGCAAGAGTCCCTAATGATCCTGGTTGCTTGTGGAGCGTGCCCTAAGTGGCTGCAGTCCTGAATTGTTATGAGCCGCCCAGGAGAAAAGAGCAATATAAATGTTCTGTGTCTTGTCCTATTGTTCTTCAAGTTCTTTCGCTTCTCACTCAGCAATGTTGTTACTGAAATCTAAAGTGTATCCGAGGCGATGTGTGACATGAGGAGATAAACATGTGTATGTACAATGCAAAACATGTAAATAACCAGGCTTTACTCGTATTTTGCTGCCCAAAAGAGTTAATTTTTAGAAAAGTCAACATAACAGCCAAAGAAAACTTTTGGTCGATTTATAATATGTGTAAAATGCAGGTACCAGCACTGGTAAGCAAAAAAAACCCACAATATGTAGAAAACCACACCAAAACTAGAAAATGCTGCTTAAAGTGGATCCGAGAAACTTTTACTCATTGCATAATTGTGTTCCTTTCATATAGTTTATAGGGCATTCCTCAAGCCAAATACTTTTTTTGTTTTGTTCTACTACTCTAATTCCCTATAAACTAAACAAGCCTCGCCCACAGCTTTTTTAGCTTTTGGCACTGTAGCAAGGGCTTATGGGAGCTCAGTCTGGGCATGAGGAGGAGGAGGTTAGTAGCCAGAGATTTAAGAGGCAGAGGGGAGGAGGGAGGAGGATAGGGGACTGAATTTGTCACATTACACACAGGCAAGCTGATAGCCTCTCCAGCCCTCAGCCTGTGACAATGTGACAAACAGAACATGGCTGACCACATTGTATCACAGGAATAAATAATCATAAACTATTTAAGCGGTTTGCAGCTAAATTTAAACTTTAGATAAGATATATAGACAATGTACTTGTTATAGTTAGTTTTTCATCTCGGATCTGCTTTAACTGTGTATTTTAATTAGCATAATTGCAGTACACATATTAGTATTGTTCAATGCCTGACAATGCAAGTATATGCAAAGACTATATACATATTACATCATATTGCTGAGTATAAGTACAACCATCACCTATTTAAAAACCTTAATGTCATGTTGGATCCAGTCTGCAGAGAAAAAAATAAAATTGCAGACTGGATTGAAAGTGACATTAAGGTTAGTAGAATGAGTTAAGAAAAAGGTCAATAGTTCATGTTTTTTTACTCTGGGACACTTAATAGACTGCCACTGAGCAGAGACAACAAAACATTCAATCTACTTACTAAATATTTAAATACAAAATAAAACTGTGGGATATCTAAAAAGGTATTTTTTAGGAGTAGGAGGGTACATACAATTGTTTACCTCATCAGTTTATTTTCACCTCTGGTTCACTTTAAAGAAACTCTGTAACAAAATATTCAGCCTTATTTCTTCTATTCTATAAGTTCCTATACCTGTTCTAATGTGGCCTCTCTTACTGCAGCCTTTCCTAGTTGCACAGTTGCTGTATTACATCTGTTATATAATCTAAGCTTCTTTCTTTTGCCGGGTTTGTCGGCTGAGGCAGGAATGTGCTGCTCTTCTGTGATAGGATAGAAGTTATACACACCCTCTTCAAGCCCCCTCCAGGCTCTGTATGAGTTACACAGAGAAAACGAGGTCCCAGAGCTCAACTGTGTAGTAGAGATTCAACACCAGGGAGTCAACCAGTCTGCATCTGAATCCAACAAGGTGCACATAAATCAAACCAGCAAGAAAGGAAGACTGGGTCTCCACCTGGATTTATGCAGTTATAGCAGAAAACTTTTTATTCCATAGCAGCAAAAAGTACAGTTCCCCACACGTGCATAAGTGCTCAATTGTGCATCACTCGTGGTCTCTACAGCCCCTCCACACTAGCAGCTCACCAGATTGACACCACCTCACAGTCCAGGTGGGTCTAGCGCTTAGCCTATAGAGCGGCCAACTCCAATGACACTTCCACGATAGTTTAGCCCCTGATGAGTCCATTGGACGAAACGCGTCGGGCGTGACCAGGAGCGTTGACGTCACTGGGATCTGGAAGGTCAGGAGACAGGCTGCCACGAGGAGCGGGGAAGTTCGGGACGCCGACACCGCCAGCAGAGAAGCTTTATTGCTAGGCTGCAATGCCTGAAATGCCTGTTACCCTCCTACACAAGTGAGTGCGCTGATATTGCGCAGGCCATAACTTTTAGCCCAACGGTTTTATGCTATGTGTGTTCTTATATGTTTTTCATGTAGAACTTGTCATTAAATATGGATCATCCAATTGTGAACTAAACTATCGTGGAAGTGTCATTGGAGTTGGCCGCTCTATAGGCTAAGCGCTAGACCCACCTGGACTGTGAGGTGGTGTCAATCTGGTGAGCTGCTAGTGTGGAGGAGCTGTAGAGACCACGAGTGATGCACAATTGAGCACTTATGCACGTGTGGGGAACTGTACTTTGTGATTCACAGTAATGCACTATGTGCGATTGTTTTTTCTATGTTTAAATTGTAGAAAAGAAGAGGAGCGCTGTCACAGCACTATAGACTGATATTCAAGGACTTGTGATAGCGAACACTCGATTGAAGCATATGCTATTGCACCCGTTTGTACTTTGGCAGGCGCAGTTTGTGTTTATTATAGCAGCAAAAAGCACACAACGTTTCGGCACTAGGCTTGACAAAGGCCTAGTGCCGAAACGTTGTGTGCTTTTTGCTGCTATGGAATAAAAAGTTTTCTGCTATAACTGCATAAATCCAGATGGAGACCCAGTCTTACTTTCTTGCTGGTCTGTATGAGTTACAGACTGAGCTTTTCTCAGCCTATCACATGCTGGTTAGAAGCCATGTCTTTTGTTTGTAAACACTGCCTAAAACTGGCAATTACAAGCCAGGATTGCAGCAGGGAGTGGCAGAAACAGCAAAGAGGGGCCCAGGAGAACATAATGAATAGAATGGTATGCTTTTTAATGTAAGCATTTTAGAGTACAAATTCTCTTTAAGGAATAACCCAGATTTATGATTGATCATGCAAGCTGCTCATATTGATAAAATATCCAAACTAAATTAAAGTATTAAAGAGGCAAAATGGTGAAAATTGTAAAACTTAAATATGTGCAAACATAAACAAATAAGAAGTGCATTTTTTCCAGAGTAAAATGAGCCATAAACTACTTTTCTCCGATGTTGCTGTCACTTACAGTAGGTAGTAGAAATCTGACAGAAGCGACAAATTTTGGACTAGTTCATCACTTCAGAGGGGATTCTCAGGGATTTATTTATTTTCAAAAGCACTTAGTGAATGACAGTTGCTCTGTCCAAGCTGTGTAGCGAGCAGGGAAGCTGGCCAGCATCATTGTTAAAATCCTTTTTAGGGAATATCTTTATAAAGAATAAAAGCCTTGCTGAGAATCCCCTATGAAAAGATGAACTAGTCCAAAACCTGTCACTTCTGTCAGATTTCTACTACCTACTGTAAGTGACAGCAACATAGGAGAAAAGTAATTTATGGCTCATTTTACTCTGGAAAAAAACATACTTCTTAATTGTTTATGTTTGCACATATTTTAAATTTTACAATCTTTTGCCATAGTGCCCCTTTGAGAATGTAGTTGCATTAAAAATATTATAGACTGGAGAAACTATATATTATAATCAGATTGACTTCAACCATATTGATGAAACATGAGTATAACTAACACATGTGTTGAGGAGGTTTGTCTGACAGACAGCCTTTACAGTAATATAGAGACCTCTGCCTAATAATAGAGAGGCATGTATAGACATATTATCGATCTAGTGTGGCCTTTACATGCATTAAATCCCATAGAAATAAGCACTGAAATGAATGTTTCATAGCACAAAACTGCTTGTACTAATAAAGTTTGACCTTGTTAGTTGTCTCCTCTGTAATTAATGGAAAATCTAAAAATTCCACTGTCCTTTTCTATCACAATGGCTGTAAACATATATTTACACTACAAACACTCTAGAAATCCTTACTCACAGATTTCTGTAATTAGCTTAATTAAGCCTTTTTAATACATTTTCACATTTCTATAGGTCTTCTTATGTTCTAGTTAGTGTTAATACATACACTACACTACTGGCCTCATTCACTTCACCTTTTTCCAGCCAAGTTGTTTTCATAACCAGTGCTGCCCGGATACCCCTTTTCAAAATCCAGATTCGATTCGCATCCGGATACCCAGATATCCGATCCGGGTCAGATATCCGATTTCCAAAATTTCCAATCCGAATCGGATATCCGACCCTAATATCCGGGATATTTGGGCAAGTTCGGATATTCAGGTAGAAAACCCGGAAGTGCCCTTTAAATTTCTTTAAAAACGTTTTTTAGGGTCAATGAGGCATGCAGCATCATTATTTTTAAAGGGGAACACTAATTGATGATGTGAGGACTTAAAATCCCCCAAAAAAACAACAACAAAAAATGGTTGTCAATTAACATCAGGCCTAGCTTCCAGACAGCGGTCGTGCAGCCCACATTGTGTCTAAAGTCCAACCGCACAACTGGGACATGGTAGTTTTTAGCCCAGACACCTCCAAAAAATTACGCAGCAATTGTGTTTTGGGTTAAATATAGGTGGTATCAGCACAGCAGCAGTGGCCTGTGGCACCCTGGTGGTGGGAGCAGCAAAGGCAGCACGAGCAGGGCAATAGAGCAGCAGCAGCAGGTGTAATTTCTGCCAGGAGCATGCCGGACGTGGCACTTGGCAGTGGCACTTGGCATGGGGCACTTGGCACGTGGCATGTGAAGTGCCAAGTGCCACGTGCAAACACATGCAAAGTGCCACGTGCAAAGTGCCAAGTGCAAAGTGCCATGTGCAGACATGTGCAAAGTGCCACGTGCAAACACGTGCAAAGTGCAAAGTACCATGTGCAAACACGTGCAAAGTGCAACGTGCAAAGTGCCACGTGTAAAGTGCAAAGTGCAAACACATGCAAAGTGCAAAGTGCCACGTGCAAACACATGCAAAGAGCCACGTGCTAAGTGCAAAGTGCCACATGCAAACAAGTGCAAAGTGCCACGTGCAAACATGTGCAAAGTGCCACATGCAAACATGTGCAAAGTGCCACGTGCAAACACGTGCAAAGTGCCACATGCAAAGTGCCAAGTGCCATGTGCAAACACGTGCAAAGTACAAAGTGCCACGTGCCAACACGTGCAAAGTGCCACATGCAAATTGCCAAGTGCCACGTGCAAACACGTGCAAAGTGCCACGTGCAAACACGTGCAAAGTGCAACCTGCAAAGTGCCAAGTGCAAAGTACAAAGTGTCACGTGCAAACATGTGCAAAATGCAAAGTGCCACATGCAAAGTGCCACGTGCAAACACATGCAAAGTGCAAAGTGCCACGTGCAAACACGTGCAAAGTGCCATGTGCAAACATGTGCAAATTTCCACGTGCAAACACGTGCAAAGTGCCACGTGCAAAGTGCCAAGTGCCACGTGCAAAGTGCCGTGTGCAAACATGTGCAAAGTGCAAAGTGCCACGTGCCAACACGTGCAAAGTGCAAAGGCCACGTGCAAAGTGCCACGTGCAAACACGTGCAAAGTGCCACGTGAAAACACGTGCAAAGTGCAACCTGCAAAGTGCCAAGTGCAAAGTACAAAGTGCCACGTGCAAACACGTGCAAAATGCAAAGTGCCACATGCAAAGTGCCACGTGCAAACACATGCAAAGTGCCACGTAGAGTGGGGCCGAACCTCCGATTTTAGGTTCGCGAACCGGGTTCGCGAACTTCCGCGTAAGGTTCGGTTCGCGTAAAAGTTCGCGAACCACCATAGACTTCAATGGGGATGCAAACTTTGAAAAAAAAAATAATTATGCAGGCCACAAAAGTGATGGAAAAGATGTTTCAAGGGGTCTAACACCTGGACCCCCAGGTGGAGGAGTGGGATACATGCCAAAAGTCCCCCGGAAAAATCTGGATTTGACGCAAAGCAGCGTTTTAAGGGCAGAAATCACATTGAATGCTAAATGACAGGCCCAAGTGCTTTAAAACATCTTGCATGTGTATACATCAATCAGGTAGTGTAATTAAGGTACTGCTTCACACTGACACACCAAACTCACCGTGTAACGCACCGCAAACAGCTGTTTGTGTAGTGACGGCCGTGCTGGACTGGTGCGCACCATGGCGAGAACAGGTATGCAGTGGCGGGTTCACTGAACAGAACAGGTATGCAGTGGCGGGTTCACTGAACAGAACAGGTATACAGTGGTGGGTTCACAGAACAGGTATGCAGTGGCAGGTTCACTGAACAGGTATGCAGTGGTGGGTTCACTGAACAGGTATGCAGTGGTGGGTTCACAGAACAGGTATGCAGTGGCAGGTTCACTGAACAGGTATGCAGTGGTGGGTTCACTGAACAGGTATGCAGTGGTGGGTTCACTGAACAGGTATGTAGTGGTGAGTTCACAGTACAGGTATGCAGTGGTGGGTTCACAGAACAGGTATGCAGTGGTGGGTTCACAGAACAGGTATGCAGTGGTGGGTTCACAGAACAGGTATGCAGTGGTGGGTTCACAGAACAGGTATGCAGTGGCAGGTTCACTGAACAGGTATGCAGTGGTGGGTTCACTGAACAGGTATGCAGTGGTGGGTTCACTGAACAGGTATGCAGTGGTGAGTTCACAGTACAGGTATGCAGTGGTGGGTTCACAGAACAGGTATGCAGTGGTGGGTTCACAGAACAGGTATGCAGTGGCAGGTTCACTGAACAGGTTCACTGAACAGGTATGCAGGTACTGAACAGAACAGGTATGCAGCCAGGAACAAGCTAAGCCTAACTAATCTTTCCCTATGAGAGACAGTCTGCAGCAGCTCGCCCTACTCTCACTAACGCAGGCACACGAGTGAGCGTAATGGCCGCCGCTGCCTGCCTTGTATTGGGGGGAGTGGCTCCAGGGGCTAGTGTAGCCTAATTGGAGGGTCAAAGTTGACCCTCATGGTGCATTATGGGGCGAACCGAACTTCCGCAAAAGTTTGCCTGCAGGATGCAAACGCGAACCACTGAAGTTCGCATGGAACCGTTCGCTGGCGAACCGTTCGGCCCAACTCTAGTGCCACGTGCAAACACGTGCAAAGTGCCACGTGCAAACACGTGCAAAGTACCATGTGCAAATTGCAAAGTGCCACGTGCAAACACGTGCAAAGTGCCACATGCAAACATGTACAAAGTGCCACGTGCAAAGTGCCAAGTGCAAAGTGCCACGCGCAAACACGTGCAAAGTGCATAGTGCCACGTGCAAAGTGCCACATGTCAATACGTGCAAAGGCCATGTGCAAAGTGCCAAGTGCAAAGTGCCATGTGCAAACACGTGCAAAGTGCCACGTGCCAACACGTGCAAAGTGCAAAGTGCCATGTGCAAACATGTGCAAAGTGCAAAGTGCCACGTGCCAACACGTGCAAAGTGCAAAATGCCATGTGCAAACACATGCAAAGTGTCACGTGCCAACACGTGCAAAGTGCAAAGGCCATGTGCAAAGTGCCAAGTACAAAGTGCCACGTGCAAACACGTGCAAAATGCAAAGTGCCACATGCAAAGTGCCACGTGCAAACACGAGCAAAGTGCAAAGTACCACGTGCAAACACATGCAAAGTGCCACATGCAAAGTGCAAAGTGGCACTTTGCATGTGGCACTTTGCACTTTCCACTTTGCACGTGGCACTTTGCAAGTGGCACTTTGCATGTGTTTGCACGTGGCACTTTGCATGTGTTTGCACGTGGCACTTTGCATTTTGCACGTGTTTGCACGTGGCACTTTGCACTTTTCACGTGTTTGCACGTTGCACTTGGCACTTTGCACGTGGCACTTTGCATGTGTTTGCACGTGGCACTTTTCACTTGGCACTTTGCATATGTTTGCACGTGGCACTTTGCACGTTGCACTTTGCACGTGTTTGCACCTGGCACTTTGCACGTGTTTGCACGTTGCACTTTGCACGTGGCACTTTGCATGTGTTTGCACGTGGCACTTTGCACTTGGCACTTTGCACGTGGCTATTTGCATGTGGCAGTTGGCACTTTGAACGTGGCACTTTGCATGTGGAATTTTGCACGTGTTTGCACGTGGCACTTTGCACTTGGCACTTTGGGCCTGATTCACAAAGCGGTGCAAACACTTTGCACGCCTGTGAAAAGCCCTTTATCACGCCTAAACTTAGTTTAGGCATGATCTGAAGGAATTCGCGCGAACTCCCGCGCGCAAAGTTTTGCGTGCGTAGCGCGGTGCGCTAGGCGCGCAGCGCACCGTGCTTCACGCGAAGTGCCCATTAAGCCCTAACTTCGCGCGAGTTAGAGCACAAAGCGGTGATAACTTTGCTGGTGCAAAGGTTATCACGCCTAAAGTCTTTTAGGCGTGATAACTGAGTTATCACCGCTTTGTGAATCGAGCCCTTTGTGCGTGGCACTTTGCACTTTGCACGTGTTTGCACATAGCACTTTGCACATGTTTTCACGTGGCACTTTGCGCGTGGCACTTTGCCCTTTGCACGTGTTTGAACTTGGCACTTTGCACGTGGCACTTTGCACGTGTTTGCACATGGCACTTTGCACGTGCCAACCAAGTGCCACATGCCACCTGACACTATGAAATCAAGCAAATTAATAATATATCAATAGTTAGTGTTAGTGAAGGGATTAATCACTGAACAGCTTTAGGTTATCACTGTATACAGCACTAGGCCAGCAGCGCTGGAACATGTCTCTCAGTGAGCATTCACCAGCAAGGGACGATATGTCTCATCATGGCAGCCCTCCTTATTATACAGGGGGGCTGGCCAGTGTTCCTTTCTGTGATTGGGTGCCAGGGTTTAGGCTGGGAGCCCTCTGATTGGCTCAATGAGGTCAGGTTGGGCTGGCCAAGGTTCCCTTCTGTGATTGGTTGCTAGGGCTTCTGCTGGGAGCCCTCTGATTGGTTGCTAGGGCTTCTGCTGGGAGCCCTCTGATTGGCTCCAGGACGTCATCTCCTCAGTTACAGTATTTTGGATCCGGATATCCACGGATATCCGTGTTATGTGCCCAAATATCCGCAGATAGCTATCTGGATTTCTAGAGAAATCCGGAATCCGATTCAGATAGCTGAAAAATGGTCCGATATCCAGCTTACTCGGTTATCCGGAATCTTGCTGAACAGCCCTATTAATAACTCCCAGTGTGTCTCTCCAGTGTGCCTCCCCCAGCAGGCTATGATGTAGAGAGCACACCGGGCACTTTTATATTAACCTGTTCAAGATACTGGATCGGGTCTCCTCTTCCTCTGTAGTGGGCACTGTAATGCAGACATCCTCTTCTACGATCACATGATATGACATGTGATCGGGACCCAGAGGATGGTATCAGTGTTGCAGCGCTGCTCTGTGATGGAAAAGATTCAAAGTCATATCATGTGATCGGGACCCAGAGAATGGTATCAGTGTTGCAGTGCCGCTCTGTGATGGAAAACATTCAAAGTCATATCATGTGATTGGGACCCAGAAGAGGATGTCAGCACTGCAGTGCCTGGCAGTGGTGCTCATCAGAGCTAGGATATCCGAGGTACTCGGATAATCCTAGCTCTTTTTCACTATTCGAGCTCGAATACCGAACTCGAATAGTATTAGCTATCCGGGCTGTGCTATCCGAGCGCACTCGGATAGCAAGCAGCTATCCGGAGATATCCTAGCTATCCGAGCTCGGGTATCGTCACGAGCTCGGATAGCGTCACGACAGACGTCACCTCGAGTCCTCACAAGCGAATCAGAGGGCTCCAAGCCCTCTGACTGCAGCCAATCACAGAGGGGGAGCCTGGCCAAGCCCCCCTCTATAAATAGCGGGCACCATCTTGCCTCACTCGCCCTGCTTGTGACTTACTGACTGATTGTACTGAGAGAACTGCTCCAGTGCTTTTTGTCTGTGTGCAAGTGCATTTCCATTGTTCTAAACCTAGCGTTTTTACACTCCAACACTTGATCTTCAACTGTATTGCTTTGTATTGTAGATAGATTGTATTTTAGGCAGTTTAGTTAGTGTGATTAGGGACTAGGGAGGGAGAGTCTGTCACTCGTGCTGCTGCAGGCCTGCAGCCAGCAGCTAGGCCCTGTGCCTGCCCTGCTCTGTGCTCTAGTCTCTACCTTACCTGTGCTCTCACCTGTCCTACTCTACTCCTGTACTACTACTTCTGTGTTAGATAGAATATTGTACTATTTTGTAGTTAGCAAGACCCAGCTTTACTGCTATACCTGTCCTGCTGTATCTGCCTCTCAGTAATCTAGTCACACCTGTTCTACTATTTAGCTCGATTCTTCTATTGTTTAGTACACTCACTCACTGTACTCTAGTCTGTGTTTAGGGACCGTCAGTCAGCGTCAGCTAGGGTCTTAGTGTGCGACGTGCTTGCGCACACACCCTCCAGTTAGTGCTACACCCGTCCTCCTATTGTTTATATATATATACTACTTCTATTGTGTCTTAGCTGAATTGTACTGTAGTCTGACACCGTCAGTCAGCGTCAGCTAGGGTCTTTGTGTGCGCAGTGCACATCTGCGCTGTCAGCACCCTCCAGTTAGTTAGTGCTACACCCGTCCTCCTATTGTTTATATATCACTACTTCTATTGTGTCTTAGCTGAATTGTACTGTAGTCTGACACCATCAGTCAGCGTCAGCTAGGGTCTTTGTGTGCGCAGTGCACATCTGCGCTGTCAGCACCCTCCAGTTAGTTAGTGCTACACCCGTCCTCCTATTGTTTATATATATACTACTTCTATTGTGTCTTAGCTGAATTGTACTGTAGTCTGACACCGTCAGTCAGCGTCAGCTAAGGTCTTTGTGTGCGCAGTGCGCACTCTCTCGTTAGCGCTACACCGATCTCTGCTGTAGCGTACACCTGTCCGTCACCTCACACACCCACCACCACCAGTCCCACCCAATTAAAGTACCCCACTTGTCCCACCCGCCTTTACATACATACGTTTTTTTTTTTCATTTGTATAATACTAAAAATATACAATGTCTGGCACTGGCAGCCGCGGTCTGGGCAGGGGCAGCAAGGGCATCGCCAAGAGAGGAGGTCGTGGGCGTGGCAGCCTCGCCACCACCACCATGCGCAGTTCTGCGTCTGCACCAGTGGCTATTCCGCCATTAGCCACTGGCCGTGGACGCCTTGGCCGCCCAACAGCTGGGAGTCACGCTGCAGAGACACAGCAGCAGCAGCAGCGTGTGGCCCAGATGTTCCTCCCACCGCCAGGTCGTAGCCGTCCTATTGAGGAGAAGGACGCAGACGCTGTGGTGGAACTGATGGTGGATGAGCAGGCCACCATTAGCTCTGGAACCGAGTCCTCCACCCCCGCCACCACTCCTGTTCGCAAGAGCCGCCCAGCACTGCCTGGGAAGCAGGAGGAGGAGGAGTGCAGTTCTCCAGCCCCAGCGGGCGACATCAGCACCCTGTCAATCAGCACCTTCTTAACCCCAAGCACAGCGGGGTTATAGAGTGCTGTTGCGGCAGAATTGGCGGAGGAAGGAATGCTGATGGGCACTTTGGGGGATGATGCTTTGGACAGTCAGACAGTGGTGAATGTCCATCCGTCCATGCATGCAGAAGGGTAGTTTGGGGGATCCCAGCAGGTAGTGTTGGGCGAACAGTGTTCGCCACTGTTCAGGTTCTGCAGAACATCACCCTGTTCGGGTGATGTTCGAGTTCGGCCGAACACCTGATGGTGCTCGGCCAAACCGTTCGGCCACATGGCCGAACTAAGAGCGCATGACTGTGATTGGCCTAACGGGTCACGTGGTTCCGGCCCGAACGCGCTCTGATTGGCCGAACGGTCACGTGGTTCGGGTAAATAAATACCCGAACCACGTCATATCTCCGCCATTTGTCTGTGGGTTTAGCTTTGGGTAGGCAGGCAGGGTAGTTCGCTCTCCAGCCACGCTAGCCAGGGTCCCCCCCAGTCATTGTGTGTCGCTGCTGGGAACAGTAGTACACCGCTCGCTCAGCCACACTATATATAGCATTGTTTACTGCCACTGTGTACCTCGCTCAGCCACGCTATATATAGCATTGTGTTTTCTGACACTCTGTGTACACGGCTCAGCACAGCCAGACTATATAGCATTGTGTGTACTGCCACTGTGTACCTCGCTCAGCCACGCTATATATAGCATTGTGTTTACTGCCACTCTGTGTACACGGCTCAGCCAGACTATATAGCATTGTGTGTACTGCCACTGTGCACCTCGCTCAGCCACGCTATATATAGCATTGTGTTTACTGCCACTCTGTGTACACGGCTCAGCCAGACTATATAGCATTGTGTGTACTGCCACCCTGTGTACACGGCTCAGCCAGACTATATAGCATTGTGTGTACTGCCACTCTGTGTACACCGCTCAGCCAGACTATATAGCATTGTGTGTACTGCCACTCTGTGTACACGGCTCAGCCTGACTATATAGCATTGTGTGTACTGCCACTGTGCACCTCGCTCAGCCACGCTATATATAGCATTGTGTTTACTGCCACTCTGTGTACACTGCTCAGCCAGACTATATAGCATTGTGTGTACTGCCACTCTGTGTACACGGCTCAGCCAGACTATATAGCATTGTGTGTACTGCCACTCTGTGTACACCGCTCAGCCAGACTATATAGCATTGTGTGTACTGCCACTCTGTGTACACGGCTCAGCCTGACTATATAGCATTGTGTGTACTGCCACTGTGCACCTCGCTCAGCCATGCTATATATAGCATTGTGTTTACTGCCACTCTGTGTACACGGCTCAGCCAGACTATATAGCATTGTGTGTACTGCCACTCTGTGTACACCGCTCAGCCAGACTATATACCATTGTTTACTGACACTCTGTGTACACCGCTCAGCCAGACTATATACCATTGTTTACTGACACTCTGTGTACACGGCTCAGCCTGACTATATAGCATTGTGTGTACTGCCACTGTGCACCTCGCTCAGCCACGCTATATATAGCATTGTGTTTTCTGACACTCTGTGTACACGGCTTAGCCTGACTATATAGCATTGTGTGTACTGCCACTGTGCACCTCGCTCAGCCACGCTATATATAGCATTGTGTTTACTGCCACTCTGTGTACACGGCTCAGCCTGACTATATAGCATTGTGTGTACTGCCACTCTGTGTACACCTGCTCAGCCAGACTATATAGCATTGTGTGTACTGCCACTCTGTGTCTGCTGGCCCTGGGAACAGTAGTACACCGCTCACCCACCACTGTATAGCATTGTGCTCTGTGTCGCTGCTGGGAATAGTGGTACACCGCTCACCCGCCACTGTATAGCATTGTGCTCTGTGTCGCTGCTGGGAATAGTGGTACTGTATAGCATTTCTGTACTGCCACTGTACTGCTGCCAGTCAGCGTGTACTGTAAGGATAAGTGAAATGAGGAAGAAATCCGGTGAAAGAGGAAGGGGCAATGGAAGAGGTGTTTCCCCTGACGGTTCACGTACAGGCCACAGGGGAGCACCCAAGAAAACCCACTCAATACCGCCCATGTTGTCCAGGACAACAACCCTCACAGATCCAAAAGAACAGGACCAGATAATTACTTGGATGACCTCTCAAGCGTCCAGCAGTGGGTTAAGCAGCACCAGCACATCACGCACGAGGTCCGAGTCCTCAGCCAGTTACAAGGAGCCAGTGGGCACAAAGCTGACACAACCGGCAGCGACACCACGCACACAACTGCCAGATAACCAGTCCGATGAATTACCTCAGGACACAATGGGATATTTGCAGGAGCTATTCCCAGCCCAACAAACTTCGACCTTTCAAAGGTCAATGGAGGAACAGCCAGAAATGTTGTGCCCGGATTCACAACCATTAACTGTGGGAAATGCACCGCGCACTGAAATACAAGGCGAGTCCGAGGAGGACTCGGAAACCCAAATCCCAGAGCAAGTTGGGCAGGAGGGGTTGCAATTGCAGGAGGTCGGCCGACAAGATCTGGAAGACGACGTTGGAGTGAGCTGCGCAGAGGTTGTTCTGGGGAGCTCTACTCCACGGCGGCGGCCCCCCACAATGACATATGACGAGTTTGAGGAGATGGAAGAGGAGGGTATGGACAATGTGGACAGAGACCCAGATTTTGTTTGTGAACGAGAACATCGCCGTCGTAGCAGCAGCACAGATGAGTCTGTTGAAGAAACCACTGCTGCACGAGTTCGCCTTGTACCACAAGGTAGGCGGCGCGCAATTTCAGGCACCACAAGCGTGGAAGTTCAAGTGAGAGGCAAAAGAGGAGCAAACAGAAATCGCCAGCAAGGCAGGTGCTCCAAAGTCTGGGCTTTCTTTGAAGACTGCACTGAGGATGTTACCATGGCGATTTG
The DNA here is from genome assembly GCF_040937935.1 of Hyperolius riggenbachi. Lineage (NCBI taxonomy): Eukaryota > Metazoa > Chordata > Amphibia > Anura > Hyperoliidae > Hyperolius > Hyperolius riggenbachi. The sequence continues at coordinate 449,028,381 of NC_090648.1, forward strand.
CAAGGTGTGCAAGACCCGCCTGATCAGGGGGAAAAGTATTAACAACCTCTCCACCACCAGCATGAGCCGCCACATGCTATCCAAACATCCCACTCTGTGGGCAAACTCGGCAGGACAGGGTACCAGCAACACTGCCTCCCTTGGGTTCACCAGACTCACCACCAGACCCGCCTCAGCAGCAGCGGTAGCCCAGCCATTGCGTGGTTCACAACATTCACAAACATCAGACGACACTGACACTGTCACTTTCCGGAGTAGTGCTCTTGAGGTCTCCCAGTGTTCATTAAACACAACAACCAACAGCCCTTCCGTGTGCAGCGCTACGGTTCAGTTGTCTGTGTCGGAGATGTTTGAGCGCAAGAGGAAATTGCCAGCAAATGACCCCCGGGCCGTGGCAGTAACAGCCAGCATAGCCAAGCTTCTGGCCTGCGAAATGCTGCCATATCGAGTGGTGGAGACAAACAGCTTCAAGGGCATGATGTCAGTGGCCATCCCACGTTACGTGGTTCCCAGCCGCTACCACTTTGCGCGCTCTGCAGTGCCTGAGTTGCATGAGCACGTGGTCAGCAAAATAACCCGAAGCTTGAAGAATGCCGTTGCCTGCAAGGTTCACCTCACCACTGACACCTGGACGAGTGCGTTCGGCCAGGGTCGATACATCTCCCTTACCGCGCACTGGGTGAACCTTGTGGAGCCTGGCAGCGATTCCTCACCTGCTACGGCGCGGGTGTTGCCCACCGTCCCTCCCACTGGATAACAACAGCAGCACCTACCTCTCTGACTCCTTCTCCTCCAACGCATCTCAAAGCTGTACCTCATCCGGAAACGCTAACCCAGCAGCAGTAGGATCGTGGAAGCAGTGCAGCACAGCTGTTGGCATGCGTCAGCAAGTGTTGCTGAAGCTGATCTGCCTTGGGGATAAGCAGCACACAGGGGAGGAAATTTGGAAGGGAATAAAGGAACAGACGGATTTGTGGCTGGCATCGCTGGACCTGAAACCGGGCATGGTTGTGTGTGATAATGGGAGTAATCTCATTCGCGCTTTAAGGTTGGCTAAGCTGACACACATCCCTTGCCTGGCGCACGTGATGAACCTAGTAGTTCAGCGGTTCCTGAGGACATACCCAGGCGTGGCCGATCTTCTGTTGAAGGTGCGTCGAGTGGCCAAACATTGTAGAAATTCCAGTACTGCTTCGGGGGCACTCGCCAAGATGCAGGAGCGCTTCAATCTCCCCCACCATCGCTTGCTGTGTGATGTCCCTACGCGCTGGAATTCTACGCTGCACATGCTAGCACGCTTTTGCGAGCAGAAGAGTGCAGTGGTCCAGTACATGACGGCGCAGTACCGAGGCGCATCCGGACAGCTGCCAAGCTTCTGTGGATCCGATTGGGCCAACATGTTGGACCTCTGCCAAGTCCTCCAAAATTTTGAGCAATCCACGTTGCTTGTGAGCAGTGACAACTCTTCAGTCAGCATTACCATACCACTGCTGTGTTTACTGAAGAGGTCAATGTTGAAAATCAAGGAAACAGCTGTCATGATGCAACTGGGGGAATCTGAAGGAGAAAACGATCAGCGTGATGGTACCAACATCAGGCCATCCGCCTCAGGGAACGCTGGCCCCAGCAGCTATGACGAAGAAGAGGAGGAGGAACAGCTGGAGTTGGAGCAGGAATTTCCTGCCACCACTGACGAGGGCCAGAGCGGTGCACGTTGGACTTCCACAATTCAGCGCGAATGGTCAGCAGAAGCAGACCAGGAGGAAGGTGACGACTATGATGCATCACAACAACTATCACAACGCTCACAAGAGGATGATGAGGATTCTAGTAGGACTCTGGCACACATGGCTCAATTCATGCTAGACTGCATTGAACGCGACCCACGCATTGTGCGCATTCTGGACAACACCAATTACTGGGTTTATACCATTCTGGATCCACGGTACAAACACAATGTTCCAAAACTGCTTGAAGAAAGAGTCAGACAGGTCAAAATGGAAGAATACCAGCAGGCCCTTGTGGAGACTTTAGAGAGGAGATTGACATCCTCCCCCTCCTCTAGCCAGTTGTACGCCGACAGACTGACTTCCGCAAACCCAGGACGACCAGGAGGGCAGCAAACAACGCAAGCCGCAGCTAGTGCCCAAAAGGGAATGGTATCGGCAGTGTCCTTGGAGTGGGAAAATTTTCTGACACCCATGCAGCAGCAGCCCACTGAACAGCAAGCGTGCAGATCCACCTCCAACACCGATCGCCTGGAGAAGATGGTCAAGGACTACATGTCAGATGACGTAGCTGTGTCGAACAATCCATCTGCACCCTTCAACTATTGGGTATCGAAGCTAGACACCTGGCACGAACTGGCAATGTACGCAATAGAGGTGCTGGCTTGCCCGGCAGCCAGCGTTATGTCGGAACGCTGTTTCAGTGCTGCCGGAGGCATCGTCACAGATCGGCGTATCCGCCTCTCCACAGAAAATGCAGACCGTCTGACTCAAATTAAAATGAATCAATCCTGGATTGGAAATGACTACGCAACACTCCAGGACCCCAACCAAGTAACATGACCAATGAACATCTGGGATGGTGTAGCGTTTCCGGTCCCTGTTTATTGAACCTCTCATCTGTATTACATTTATGACTGCATGGCGGCAAAAAGCATTGCTGCTATATCCGCACGCTTTTTGTCCTCATGCAAGGCCTGGGTTGTTGTGTCTCAAAAAGCATGGCCTTCTCCTCCTGCGCCTGCTCCTGTTCCATCACGTGTGCTGCTGCTGCTGCTGGGTTAGCGTTGCCGGTCCCTCCCTGTTTATGGAACCTCTTATCTTTATTACATTTATGACTGCATGGCGGTACAAAGCATGCTATCCGCATGCTTCTTGTCCTCATGCAAGGCCTGGGTTGTTGTGTCTCACAAAGCGTGGCCTTCTCCTCCTGCGCCTCCTCCTGTTCCATCACGTCTGCTGCTGCTGGGTTAGCGTTGCCGCGTGGTCCCTGTTTATTGAACCACTTATCTTTATTACATTTATGACTGCATGGCGGTACAAAGCATGCTATCCGCACGCTTCTTGTCCTCATGCAAGGCCTGGGTTGTTGTGTCTCACAAAGCGTGGCCTTCTCCTCCTGCGCCTCCTCCTGTTCCATCACGTCTGCTGCTGCTGGGTTAGCGTTGCCGCGTGGTCCCTGTTTATTGAACCACTTATCTTTATTACATTTATGACTGCATGGCGGTACAAAGCATGCTATCCGCATGCTTCTTGTCCTCATGCAAGGCCTGGGTTGTTGTGTCTCACAAAGCGTGGCCTTCTCCTCCTGCGCCTCCTCCTGTTCCATCACGTGTGCTGCTGCTGGTGCTGGGTTAGCGTTACCAGTCCCTTTTCGTGGAACCTCTTCTCTGTATTACATTTATGACTGCATGGCGAAAAAAAGCATGTTACCTGTGCAAAGAAACATGACATTTTCCACATTTAAAAGACAGTTTTTCCTTTGAAACTTTACAATCAATTTTCTCAAAAACTATAAGCTCTTTTTCAAATATTTTTTTTCCTCTTGTACCCACTCCCAAGGTGCACATACCCTGCTAATTTGGGGTATGTAGCATGTAAGGAAGCTTTACAAAGCACGAAAGTTCGGGTCCCCATTGACTTCCATTATGTTCGGAGTTCGGCGCGAACACCTGAACATCGCGGCGATGTTCAGCGAACGTTCTCGAACCCGAACATCTAGGTGTTCGCCCAACACTACCAGCAGGACATGTTTGTGGAGGGGGAGGATGATGATGACATTGTTAAGGACCAAGACTAGGTGCCACCAGGTCCTAGGAGTGGGGATGTCATCAGCTCTGAGGAGGAGGAGGAGGAGGATGCATCTGCGGGCCTTGCTAGAAGGATCAGCATCGCAGGCATGGGCAGGATCACAAGTGGGCGTGGTATGCAGGCCACACAGCGTGCTGATCAGGAGACGAGTTCTGCCAGTGCCACCACCAGCTGCACCAAGAACCCCCCCCCCAACCACCACAGGGAGACCAGCGGCAGCAGCACCTTCCAGCCGAAGGGGCAACTTCACCTCCCCAATATGGAATTTTTTCACCCTTCCATATTTGGAGTGCAAGTATGCCACTTGCAACCAGTGCCGCAAGCAGCTCAGCAGAGGGAAGGAGCCCTCTGCGTTTGGCACCACCTCTCTGGTCAACCACCTTGCAGGGAAACACTTTCACGAGCATGAGGAGTTCGTGAAGTTGAAGGAAGCTGGCAGCGGCAGTGGCAGACCCGCCACCACTGCGGGCGGCAGCAGGAGTGCGTCAGCAACGCACGGCTCCTCCTCCCTCTGCAACTTTTGCCGCCGACACTGAGGCCTGTTCTGGCAGCCAGTCCTCAGTGGCCTCCTCTGCTCCCTCCACTGCTTCCCGTGCCAGCAAAAGAGCTCGCCAGACCCTGCTCAGCGACACCTTCCAGGGGGTGGTCAGGGTTCTGCCTCCCAGCAGCCGCCGCGTGCGTCAGCTGAACGGCTTGCTGGCACGGGCCATGTGCTCCCAACTCCTGCCTTATTCCCTTGTGCAGGAGGGGAGCGACATGCGTGCGCTCCTGATGTGTGCAGCCCCCGATTGGCCAATCCCCAGCCGACATTATTTTGCATGCACGGCCATCCCTGCACTTCACCGCTCTGTGATGGCCAATGTCGGGAGAGGGCTGGAGCATGCAGTGGGTCAACGGGTCCACGTCACCATGGACTCGTGGAGCAGCCGGTTTGGGACAGGCCACTATCTGTCCTTCACCGTGCATTGGGTCAGCTTGGTGGAAGGGGGTGAGGAGGGGGGAGCAGCATCGGCCGGCACTGCCAGAGCAGCAGCAGCACCAACAACGCAGTGGGTGGTGCCACCATGCAGGGTCAGCGGAACAGCAGCAGGTTCCTCTGATCCGCTTACATCCTCCGCCACACCAGCCCAAACCCCCCGCCTCAGCAGCAGCGTGAAGCCCCGCCACTGCCAAGCGCTGCTGGAATTGGTCAGCCTGGGGAAGACCAAACTGACGGCGAACCACGTCCTGGCCAAACTCCGAGAGCAGGAGAGGAATTGGCTGACCCCCAGAGGCCTCAGAGTCGGAGAGGTGGTGTCCAACAATGGGGCAAACCTGGTTTCTGCCGTCAAGAAGGGAGGCCTGACCCACATCCCCTGCCTGGCGCACGTCCTAAACCTGGTAGTCCAAAAGTTCCTGCGGACCTACCAGGGGATGGACCGACTCCTTGAGGCGGCAAGGAAGGTTGTGCGTCACTTCCGGCTCTCGCCTGCAGCCGTGGCGAGCTTGGAAGAGGTGCAGAAGGAGCTGCACCTGCCACAGCACCGGCTCATGCTCGATGTTCCAACTCGCTGGAACTCCACCCTGGCGATGTTGGAGCATATGGTTGAACAGAGGCAGGCTGTCAGCCAGTACGTTGCACGAGCAACAGTTGCCTCCCTCACTGCAACTGGGCATGCCGCCACCAACCTCCCGTCCATCATCTCCTCGGAGGACTGGGGGCTCATGCAGCAGGTGTGCTCAGTCCTGGCACCCTTCCTGCAGGCCACCAACATGGTGAGCAGGGACCATGCAATGGTGTGCGAGTGGGTCCCCTTGGTGTGTGTGCTGGACAGGGCCCTGTATGCACTGGTAGAAGAGGGAGCGGCAGCCTTGGACCAGCAGAAGCTGCAGGCAGCTTCACAGGCCACCTCTGAGGAGGAGGGCTCGGAGTTGGTGGAGGTCCCTGACCTTGCTGCTGATGAGGGGGAGCAGCAGAGCGCAGCTGGACTGGTGCGGGGGTGGAGAGAGGATGAGGTGGAGGAGGCAGAGGAGGACAGCAATGTCGGCTCTGGGGCTGCCGATGATGTGCCAACAGACGTGGCCAGACTGTTCCCAATGGCAGCGCACATGCTGAGGTGCCTGCGCAAGGACCCAAGGGTGATCCAGATGAAGCAGAGGGAGGACATCTGGATCTGCATGATGCTGGACCCACGTCTGAAGGGGAAGCTCAGCCAGTTCCTGCCTGCAGGAGGAGACCGTGCACAACAAATGAGGGATTTGCAGCTGTCCCTTGTTGAGCGCTTGCAGGAAGCCTTCCCTGAGCCATCCACCCTCACTGTCCAGCCAGCACAGAGGCAGCAGCAGGTGCCTGCCTCCACCAGCAGCAAGCGCTCGCGCACCACAGACCTGCTGTCTCTGACCCAAGAGCTCTACATGAGTGTAGAGCTGCCAAGGACTAGAGAGGAGGTGCCTGCAGCAGCATCCTTCTCCAGTCACAGGCAGCGCTTGACCTGCATGGTGGCTGACTACATGGGGTCCTTCAGCGGGCTTGACAACGTGGCCCCTGTTGATCCCATGGAGTATTGGGTCAAGCACCTGCCGATCTGGAGCGAGCTTGCGCAGTACGCCCTGGAAGTGCTCTCCTGCCCCCCTTCCAGCGTATTGTCAGAGCGTAGCTTCAGTGCAGCCGGTGGAGTCGTCACTGAGAAGCAATCTCGCCTGTCTCACAAGTCTGTGGACAGACTGACGTTTCTCAAAATGAACCAGGCTTGGGTGGAAGGCGAATTCATGGCCCCTGTTGTCGGCGAGAGGGGTACATGAAGTGACGACTGCCACACACACATACACCTGCTGCTGCTGCTGCTGTTATATTTCATCCTGCTGTCTGTGTGTTTCCACTGCCAGGGAACACATTACAAGGTGCTGCTGCCCAAGCGCCACCAGCTCAAAAATAGCTGCATTATTTTGAAAAAAAAATTGTAATTATTTTAGAGGTGTCCGGGTTGAAAACTGTGCTGTCCCAATTGTGTATTGAACACAATGGGCTTGATTCACAAAGCGGTGCTAACCTACTTAGCACGTCTAAAGTCTTTAGACGTGCTAACCAGGGTGCTAAGTAGGTTAGCACCGAATTATCTGATTCAGAAATTCGGTGCTAACCTACTTAGCACCCTGGTTAGCACGTCTAAAGACTTTAGACGTGCTAAGTAGGTTAGCACCGCTTTGTGAATCAAGCCCAATGTGGGCTTCACGATCGCTGTCTGGAACCTCATGCTGTTCATTTATGGCCCTGGGACCACCGCTAGGACCCAGGGCCTACTATGTCTCGCTGCCTGCCCTCCTGCCTGCTGCCAAATGCCAGTCTGCCACACACACTTATCCTCCTCACGCTGCCTGCTGTTATATTTCCTCCTGCTGTCTGTGTGTTTCCACTGCCAGGGAACACATTACAAGGTGCTGCTGCCCAAGCGCCACCAGCTATTACGCTCAAAAATAGCTGCATTATTTTGAAAAAAAAAATTGTAATTATTTTAGAGGTGTCCGGGTTGAAAACTGTGCTGTCCCAATTGTGTATTGGACACAATGTGGGCTTCACGACCGCTGTCTGGAACCTCATGCTGTTCATTTACGGCCCTGGGACCACCGCTAGGACCCAGGGCCTACTATGTCTCGCTTCCTGCCCTCCTGCCTGCTGCGAAATGCCAGTCTGCCACACACAGTTATCCTCCTCACGCTGCCTGCTGTTATATTTCCTCCTGCTGTCTGTGTGTTTCCACTGCCAGGGAACACATTACAAGGTGCTGCTGCCCAAGCGCCACCAGCTATTACGCTCAAAAATAGCTGCATTATTTTGCTGTGCTGTCCCAATTGTGTATTGGACACAATGTGGGCTTCACGACCGCTGTCTGGAACCTCATGCTGTTCATTTATGGCCCTGGTACCACCGCTAGGTACCAGGGCCTATTATGTCAGTCACATCACACTGCCTGACACACATTACTCCTCCTCCTGTAGCTGCATTGAGCTTCTGCTGTCTGTGTGCTGCTACCACTGCCATGGAGAACAGAAGAAGAACTATTTTCTACTGCCACCTGCCCACCCACTCTCCTACCGAGTACCGACCGACTATTACCACACACACACTACAAATAGCTGCAAGCCTGCAACTACTACTTCCTCCTCCTGCTGATGTCTGTGTTTTACCACCGCCAGGGTACACAGAAAAAGGCGCTGTGGCTTGCAATGTGCCACTACCTACCTATTATGCCATCAACACAAATATAACTATGGTGTTATTACAATAAAATATTTCCAAAAATGATGTAAAAAAAAAATTACAAAAGAAAGGAAAACCAAGACACATAATATAATGATAGAGAAGAAGAAGAAGAAGAAGAAGAAGAAGAAGAAGAAGAAGAAGAAGAAGAAGAAGAAGAAGAAGAAGAAGAAGAAGAAGAAGAAGAAGAAGAAGAAGAAGAAGAAGAAGAAGAAGAAGAAGAAGAAGAAGAAGAAGAAGAAGAAGAAGAAGACGAAGAAGAAGAAGAAGAAGAAGAAGAAGAAGAAGAAGAAGAAGAAGAAGATATAGAGGAAGAAGAAGATATAGAAGAAGAAGTAGAAGAAGAAGATATAGAAGAAGAAGATATAGAAGAAGAAGAAGAAGATATAGAAGAAGAAGATATAGAAGAAGAAGAAGAAGATATAGAAGAAGAAGAAGAAGATATAGAAGAAGAAGAAGAAGATATAGAAGAAGAAGAAGAAGAAGAAGAAGATATAGAAGAAGAAGAAGAAGAAGATATAGAAGAAGAAGAAGAAGATATAGAAGAAGAAGATGAAGAAGAAGAAGATATAGAAGAAGAAGATGATGAAGAAGAAGAAGATATAGAAGAAGAAGAAGATATAGAAGAAGATAAAGAAGAAGAAGATATAGAAGAAGAAGATATAGAAGAAGAAGAAGAAGATATAGAAGAAGAAGAAGAAGATATAGAAGAAGAAGATATAGAAGAAGAAGAAGAAGATATAGAAGAAGAAGAAGAAGATATAGAAGAAGAAGAAGAAGATATAGAAGAAGAAGAAGAAGAAGAAGAAGATATAGAAGAAGAAGAAGATATAGAAGAAGAAGAAGAAGAAGATATAGAAGAAGAAGAAGAAGATATAGAAGAAGAAGATGAAGAAGAAGAAGATATAGAAGAAGAAGATGAAGAAGAAGAAGATATAGAAGAAGAAGATGAAGAAGAAGAAGATATAGAAGAAGAAGATGAAGAAGAAGAAGATATAGAAGAAGAAGATAAAGACGACGTAAATGAAGACTTCCAACAACCATTTTGGACACACTTTCTCATGCAAACACTTTTCATGAAGTTAATTTACTATTTTCGAGACCTTTTTTATAACTACTACATCACCACATAATCACTTGATGTTTTTCTTCATAAAAAAGGTGGTTTCATGCATCATTGACCTCCTATACAAGTTTTACAAGAATATTTTACTCGAATACAGACTCAGATAGTGACGTCGGATATCCGAGGTCGAATCGGATATTCGATTACATTGGATATCCGACTTCGAGTGAATTCGGATAGTTTACTATCAGAATTCGACCAAACTCGAATAGGATAATGAGGTATCCGAGCAACACTAGTGCCTGGTCTGGAGGAAGAGGAGAGCCGATCTAGTGTCTGTAATAGGTTAATATGATAGCCCTGTGTGCACCCGGTCTTTATTATGCTCTATTAGACAGCCTGAGTTTATCTGGCCTCCACTGCTCTGCCAACGAGTTGTCTAAAACAATATAACTCAGGTGGGGCCACTAAAAGGTTAATTAATGAGGAACTTCACTATGTATAACTCATTAAATAAAAGTACTTACTTTTTTTGAATATTTATTTATTATTCATTCAATATTTTCTCATTTGTAAAATCTTTCCTCCCTCTGATCTACTGTTATGGGCGCATGCATAAATCAGCAAGTGGCCAATATTTGCAACAATACTGATGACTGGACATAGAAATATAATGATTTATTAGAACAGTGCACTATATGCAAGTGAAAAAAGCCCAAGAGCAAATGCTTAAAAACAAGAAGAGAATCGAGAGCCCAATATGGTGCAGTATTGTCAGGTAAAATGAAAGGATCAATACAATTTTATGTGTATATACTCACAAACATGGGTTACCCATAGGCAACCACTTTAAATGCAGGTGGGGAGCATTAGGACCTGACCCCACTCAGGTTAAGAAGTCGCTCTCTGTAGATAGTAGATGGGGATGCACCCCTCCACCCAGGGTGGACTAGAAGATCAGCAAAAGCTCGGTATACAGAGGCGCTAGAGTAGAGTAAAACGTTTTAAAAACCGTTTAAAAGCAGAGGGAGATGTTAGGGTGGACTTACCTCCCTCTTACAAAAAAGAAAACTCACTCGAGTCTCGATAAAACAGAATTGACAAATAATTTATTCAACTCCACAAAAGCAACGCGTTTCGCGGGCGTGACCCCGCTTCCTCAGGCAAAAATGGGAGCACAACTCAGTGGGTCAAGCAGTAGGTTTGAGCGCATGAGCAAATGACTGCACTACTGCGATCAAATTCCCAAGTTCACAGAAACCTAACTGTCTAGCTAATTAGCAAACGAAAGGTGAGGCACAAAATCAGCAGGCAGAAGATTAGTCAAAAATGCAGACCAAGTCAAACCAGGAAGTCAGTAGAGCAAGCAGGTACAGAGATAAGGAACAGGACAAGGGAAAGTCCAGGAGTTCAGCAACACCAGATAGTTACTGCGATATTCTTGCAATTGTAAAGAGGAAAGGGCAATCCTTAAATAGGCAATGCATTAGCATAAACAGGATGCAGGTGGTGGTAAGTGATCCTGCTGAACTTGCACTTCATACACCTGCAGGTCTGCTGGAGAACTATAATTCTTTAACACAGCTTGAAAAAGGCCACTTGCTGGTAAATCATGGAAGGTTTCATAATCCCGGCACACACTGCCACCAGCAGTGTTACATACTAATATACCGCAATATATACTGTAGATATAGGAAGCATCTCTGATGCTAAAACCATGATAATTATATGCATTATGGGGGGTTCAGTGGCTTAGTTAGTACACGATTTGCATTGGGCCCATGAAGTTTACATATATACATACATAACAATTGATTAAGTAGAACCAAAACCTGCCAAGAATAGCCACAGTGCCAGAGAGGTTAAAGTAGTGGAGGGGAACAGATTGTAAATGATTTCCACTATTCAAAGCACATATGGAAGTGATCACTACTAGCACTGAACCAATGAAGTGTCAACGCAAAACATACCAAAAACATACAGATAAGTTAATTGGCTTCCCCATAAATTGGCCCTAGACTATGACACATCCACTACATGATACATACATAGACATATGACTATGGTAGGGATTAGATTGTGAACCCTTCTGAGGGACAGCTAGTGAGAAGACTATATACTCTTTACAGCGCTGCGTAAGATGTCAGAGCTATTTAAATATGAAATAATAATAACACAGCATTTGAACGGAGGGTCTCTGGTGGGCCTCTCTGGTCTAGAGTCCTTCATACAGTGACAACCTTTGCATCCCCTATTTCTATAGTGACAGGTGAGGTGTGATCTTACACTGTGGGCATAAAAGAGCAAAGCTGACATCCAGGTTAATCTCTATGTGACCAGGTTGCCAGTTGGATTTGCATTGAGCTTGCCTCAGATCTGGTAACTGATGGCATGCACTGTAAGTCCAGCCACTACCGTAGGGTTTTTGTTTTTGCTTTTAGTCATATATCAACAACAAACAACATTTGCAAATCGCTTTTCTCCCGTAGGACTTAACATAAGCATGGCTCAGACCAATAATTGGTTTAATGATACATTTTGGTACAAATATAGAATCCACAAATGCCAGACTAAACTGGTTGGCTTTTTAGTCTGGATTTTAATGACTCCAGGGATGGGGATGTCTTCACTTGGTGTGGTAGGGAATTCCAAAGGATAGAGGGAGCATGACAGACAGCTATGGCTCCAAAGGTTTTGAGGGGCACTCTGGGTGTGACCAAGTTCTGTTTATGGATCCTGCTGATCTGAAGCTGTAAGTGGTGTGGTGCAGTTTCAAGTCCTTCAGGTAGCATTGTGTAGGGATTTGAATGTCAATAGTCCAATCTTGAAGAGTATTCTCCATTTGATACTGTAGGTGTTATGATCGCTTCTGCAGCGTTTACTGCTGACTGCACTGGTATTGCAAACCAAGCAGTTCTAATGTCATTACATGCATTTGCTTGCATAGTTTGGTTTGCACTTAAACTAGTTGCTGATTCCATCTGCAGTCGCTCTGAAGTTTATGACAGTTTAATATGCTTTTGTGTAAACAAACATTGTCTGCTGCAGTGGAGGGGCGGTCCCTTTCCTGCAGGCTGCATATCATTGTCTGCCTTTTCTTGCTATCAGCCTGTGATTAATTACCATTCACTTGTGTGGGAATCTGCAGGTCTGCTCCCATTGGATGACCTCAGTATAAAGAACTGCTTCCTGCAATGCCTCATGGGCTATCATAGTTTCAGACTCTATCTGTTACTCTGCTCGTGCCCCACCTCGTTCCTGGTCCGTGTGGACTGCGCTGACTCCTGCGAAGGGGTCAGCGAGTCCTCCTAGTTCTGCTCTTGTTCTAGAAGTTGCTACTTGCTTGTCTTGTGTCATATATTGGTTCATCGCCAATATATACGCATACTTGCGCATTTTGTTATTTTCCTTGTATTCGTGTTACGTTAATATATCAGTGTCGCTGATATATACGTACACGAACTGTTTATTTCCTGTGTTCAGCTAGTCAGTTTTCCAGCACGTTTTGGTAGTTTGCGCGTATCGTGAACACCCGTGCTGAGCTAGTTATCCTGTTCCTGGTCCTGTTTGTGGATTGCGTTCATCTCTGCGAAGAGATAACGAATCCTTCTGAATCCTGTTCCTGGTCCTGTTTGTGGATTGCGTTCATCTCTGCGAAGAGATAGCGAATCCTTCTGAGTCCTGTTCCCTGTATTACTTCAGTCTTAGTCAGAGTTCCTGCTTATGTCATATATCGGTTCTTTGCCAATATATACATATGTTAGTCAGACGTTACGAATAGTTTCATTGATAGCTGTAATTGTAATACGCTAGGAAAACATACTTATTGTATATTTATCTGTGTTACGTTCATCTATCTCGATCCTGCTATTTCCTGTCTCTCCTGTCCTGTCTTTGTGAGGCACGCCATCGCCGCAACGCATTGGCAGCCTCATTCCAGTCTGTCTGGTTTTGGACACTTGCTGTCGCTAAGTAATCGCTAGCTAGCAAGCGTTCATTCTGTCTACCTGTCCTGATCTCCTTAGTCCTGGTTTATGCGCTCAGCGCTACCTTGCGCTGAGACGTTATTACGAAAGTGTTTGTGGCTGTTCAGATCTGCACCGGCTCTGTGCACCACAATCTCCTATTGGAGTCAGCCCTCTCCTCCACTAAACTGGGGATATCCTGATCCCTTGTGCTGGTGTGTGTACCTCCTTCACGTCAGCTTATGTGTTGTATGCTGACTGTGGAGATTACACCCCCAAGCTTAACATTATGATAGCCCCATTACCAATCCCCATTGTGGGGGGGGTTCCCAGCAAAAATGACACTGTTTGTTATGGTTCCTGTTCCTTTAAGAAATTTGAGAAGCTCAATTCTGAAACAGAAAATGAGTTTTTTTCTGAATGTGCCAGGTTCCTGGCCAATCCTGAGCTCCAGGCTACTCCTGTTTCAACGTGGGCCCCCCAGCTAGTTTATGTTTTATTTAAGGGAAGATTGTTTCAGTGGGCCTACGATGTCTTGGATCATACCAATTTAAAAGAAAGACCACTGGAATTTCTAGCGTTTGTGATCCATAACTGGCTGCGCAAAACCGATTTGCCTAGCCCTTTTGATAAGCTCCTGGCAGCTTGTCAATCAGCTGCTCCTTCTACTGCCTACAAAAATAATCAGCAAGCAGATAATTGTTCTGATAACTTTTCTTCTGCTAAGGCAGCAGGGTCTAAAGCCAAACGTAAACGCTCCAAAAGAAAAGCGTTACAATCAGCGGAGTCGTTGCCCTTGGCGACTGCGCATCAGATCTGTAACGAGACTCCACCATTAGCAGATAATGAAATTCAGTCACCATTCAGGGGAGTCAAATGGACCTATGAAACTACTAATGAACTTTCATTGCTAGCCAGGGAAAATAAAGGTTCTTGTTTAAATGAATTATCTGAATATGATTATGAAGATATATTACAGAGTATTGAACAGATCAATTTATTCGTGCAGCAAGGGAAATTTGCATACACTACAGTTCAATACTTGCTACAGGTATTGGAGATCCTTAGGAATAAGAAATCGGCCAATCACCTGCTAAATAACCCAATGTATGTTTCTGCCACTAACACATTTGCAAACTATGATCAGCCGGAATGCTCAGCTGTTAAATATGCATGGGATCCTCCATTTGAGAAAGGAGAGATGGAAGCTCTGGTCTATGAATGGAAGAAAGATGCAAGTTCATTTTGTCAGTTTTACAGTGCAAAAAGTGAATTAGTATTGAATGCATGCATTAAGTCTGCTTATAACCTAATAAAAACTGGTGTGTGTGGGTATGACTTTGTGGCTCCATTGATCGATGTGTGGAGAATGATTCTGGACGATTTTTATGCAATTCAATCAGTTGATACCAGGGAAGACACACTGTCAAGTGGAGATTGTTCCACTTCCTCAGTTCCTGAGGACTCGCCTGCTTCAGCACCTTTGGCTGATTCAGCGAGTGATTCTGAGCTCCTTTTGTGTGAAATTGAAGTTCCTGTAATTCCACCCTGTACCATGGATAACTCAGTGTTACTTCCCAGTAAGACAGAAATTACTAATACTTCCTTAATCTTGCCCTGCACAAATTTCTCAGCAGAGGACCCAGAGGTCCTGCTGACTTTCGAGTCCAGCCTAGCCAGTACTCATGACTCTTTGTTTAGTGAAACAGACACCAGAAAAATCTTGCCTGTCTCTGCAAACACTTCTGCAGAAATTACCTGTGTTAATAAAGTTCAACTCCTGTCTGATCCAGCAGATGCCAATAGATGCACTACATCAGTTTCCGAGTTCCAGCAATCCTGTCTAGTAAACTCAGAACCCCAGCATCTGAATTTTCCAATTTTACAAATGAATGGTGATTCAGATGCGCAAACATTGTGTCTTGATCTTCCTGTTTCTACACCTCGCTCTAGTTTCGTGAATAGCTCAGAGCATCTGCTATGTGAACCTGAAATCGCAGAATTATTACCTTGTTCAGAAAATTTTCCAATAAATTTGCCCTGTACCATGAATTGTGCAGTAGATCTCTCCAATGAAACTCAGGTCACAGAATCATTATGCTGTCCAGCAGGTGCTTCCATGGTTTTGCCCTGCAATATGGACTGTTCAGTGATCCTGTCCAGTGAAGCTGTGGTCGCAGAGTCTTATGCTTCACCCAGTACTTTGGATACTTTAAACCCTTTAGCAGAGGAGGCTGAAGCACTGCTTACCTCAGTTGGTGTTGCAGTAATATTCACTTGTCTAGCAGCTGTTTTGGAATTACAGTCTGCTCTAATAAAACTTGATGAATTTCTGCCCAGCGAAGCAGAAGCCA
This sequence comes from Hyperolius riggenbachi, assembly GCF_040937935.1. Classification (NCBI taxonomy): domain Eukaryota; kingdom Metazoa; phylum Chordata; class Amphibia; order Anura; family Hyperoliidae; genus Hyperolius; species Hyperolius riggenbachi. The sequence goes on from NC_090648.1 coordinate 449,043,821, forward strand.
TTGAAATATTGTCCTCGTCAGCAAGTGTGTTAGATACCTTGCCCTGTACACAGTCTGATTTAACCAATGTTGTTGAGTCCCTCTCCAGTGTTGTAACAGCCGAGGAACTCCAGCCCTGTCCTCTGAATGTTTCAAAAGTCTTGCCCTGTAACATGGATAATTCTGACTCGCTGGAAAAAATAATAGAAATCTCAGAATTTCAGTCCGGGTTAATGAGTGTTTCTGAAACCCAGCCCTGTATCCTGGAAAATTCTGGTTCTCTGGCCGGTGTGGCAGAAGTTCCAGAGCCCCCTTCCTGTCCAGTGAGTTACTCAGTTTTGCCTAGTTCAGTGGGGATTGCTGCAATATTGACTTGTTTTGCAGCCCTTCATGAGCTCCAATCCAGTGTATTTGATGAGTCTCTGTCTAGTCCAGAAGAAGTTATGGGAACCCTGTCTAGTTCGGTGCATACATCAGAAGATTTGTCCTGTCTTGTAAATGCCCCTGAACATGATTTGTTAATAACTTTGCTGGAATCAGAGACATCTAAGTCTGATCCTGCATTTTTTAGTGAGAATCCAGTAACTGTGAAGTCTAGTCATGATGATTTTTTTTTGCCCAGTCCTGGTTTCGGTCCTACCTTGACTGACTTTGAGGTTTGCAGTTCCTTGACATGCCCAGAAGTCTCTCTTGTGCCGGTGTGCCCAGATGTGCTTCGTATGCCAGAGTGCCCAAGTGTGTCTGTGTTGGCGTGCTCACACGCTTCCCTAGTGGAGACATGTTCTGATGTTGCCGGTTGGCCTGCATGCCCGGAGATGGTTCTGGTCCCTAAAAACCCTGATCTTGATGTTTGTCCTTGTGACCCTGACTCTAGAGTTGCCCTGGGTTCCATAGGGGTTCTTGATGGTTCTCCATGTGAGCCTAAGGGGCGTTCTGACCTGTGGGGATCTCTTTGGAGCTTCCAAGTGTTCTGGGAGATCTCTGAGGAAACTTGTCCTGGTACCTTGGACTGGTTCAACGGTGGGTTTTGTGTTGGTGGGGACAGTTCCGGTGGGCATTGCAAAGGCTTTGGCGTTTTTGGACAGTCCCGGGAAGGCGATGGGTATCGCTCAGAGAGTTTCTGGGGGCTTTTCTCTGGAAGTCGTGGTTCTGATGGGTATCACACTGAGGCTTGTGGTGCTGACGGGCATGGTTCGGTAGGTTCTGGTTCCAATTGGTCTAGTTTTGGTGAGACTGATTCGGGAATTTGGTTTTGTCGGACGGATCCGACCTTCATGAATTTTCAGTCAGATCAGTTTGCTGGATTTCCCACTTCTGATTTTTTGGTTTGGGTGGTTCAGGAGAAATATGTCAGTTTTCATAGGCGTCCAGAGGCCGCGTTTAAGGGAGGGGGTACTGTTATGATCGCTTCTGCAGCGTTTACTGCTGACTGCACTGGTATTGCAAACCAAGCAGTTCTAATGTCATTACATGCATTTGCTTGCATAGTTTGGTTTGCACTTAAACTAGTTGCTGATTCCATCTGCAGTCGCTCTGAAGTTTATGACAGTTTAATATGCTTTTGTGTAAACAAACATTGTCTGCTGCAGTGGAGGGGCGGTCCCTTTCCTGCAGGCTGCATATCATTGTCTGCCTTTTCCTGCTATCAGCCTGTGATTAATTACCATTCACTTGTGTGGGAATCTGCAGGTCTGCTCCCATTGGATGACCTCAGTATAAAGAACTGCTTCCTGCAATGCCTCATGGGCTATCATAGTTTCAGACTTTATCTGTTACTCTGCTCGTGCCCCACCTCGTTCCTGGTCCGTGTGGACTGCGCTGACTCCTGCGAAGGGGTCAGCGAGTCCTCCTAGTTCTGCTCTTGTTCTAGAAGTTGCTACTTGCTTGTCTTGTGTCATATATTGGTTCATCGCCAATATATACGCATACTTGCGCATTTTGTTATTTTCCTTGTATTCGTGTTACGTTAATATATCAGTGTCGCTGATATATACGTACACGAACTGTTTATTTCCTGTGTTCAGCTAGTCAGTTTTCCAGCACGTTTTGGTAGTTTGCGCGTATCGTGAACACCCGTGCTGAGCTAGTTATCCTGTTCCTGGTCCTGTTTGTGGATTGCGTTCATCTCTGCGAAGAGATAACGAATCCTTCTGAATCCTGTTCCTGGTCCTGTTTGTGGATTGCGTTCATCTCTGCGAAGAGATAGCGAATCCTTCTGAGTCCTGTTCCCTGTATTACTTCAGTCTTAGTCAGAGTTCCTGCTTATGTCATATATCGGTTCTTTGCCAATATATACATATGTTAGTCAGACGTTACGAATAGTTTCATTGATAGCTGTAATTGTAATACGCTAGGAAAACATACTTATTGTATATTTATCTGTGTTACGTTCATCTATCTCGATCCTGCTATTTCCTGTCTCTCCTGTCCTGTCTTTGTGAGGCACGCCATCGCCGCAACGCATTGGCAGCCTCATTCCAGTCTGTCTGGTTTTGGACACTTGCTGTCGCTAAGTAATCGCTAGCTAGCAAGCGTTCATTCTGTCTACCTGTCCTGATCTCCTTAGTCCTGGTTTATGCGCTCAGCGCTACCTTGCGCTGAGACGTTATTACGAAAGTGTTTGTGGCTGTTCAGATCTGCACCGGCTCTGTGCACCACAATCTCCTATTGGAGTCAGCCCTCTCCTCCACTAAACTGGGGATATCCTGATCCCTTGTGCTGGTGTGTGTACCTCCTTCACGTCAGCTTATGTGTTGTATGCTGACTGTGGAGATTACACCCCCAAGCTTAACATTAGGTAGCCAGTGCAGTGAGCAAAGAATCAGTGTAATTGTAATTTGAAGTGTCGAGACTGGTGTGTTAGCAATCTGGCAGTAGCATTATGTACTAATTGCAGTCAGTAAAGGTCCTCATTTATATTACAATAGTCCAGTCATGATGTGATGAAGGCGTAATGTGATACAGGGTCCCTTTAAAGCTGCATAGCACTGAAGCAGTATACAAACTTGGCAACAAGCTTTCTGTTGATATCCTATTTAAAAAAAACAACTTGAACTTGTGAATTCTATGCCAGTAGTAAACCTATTCTTATATATTAAATATACATTTGTCAGGTTCATTAATAATTGTCAAGGACACTGGCTTATTTCCATAGCCAATGCGAGCAGGAGCAGAATAATGCATTAATCAGTCATGAAGCATGATGCCCATTTGCATCCTCATCTATGTGGACTGATAATCTCATTTCAGAAGCCATCGTCGAGCCTTATCCCATTAATATGGTGATGTTGATTCATTTCTCTTCTACTTAAATAGAGCAAGCAATCAAAATGTATGGCTCGGCATCGGCAGAGCGGCTTTGAAAGGTGCAGATAATAGGGAAGTCGGAGAAAGTTTTGACGGTGCATATTTCTTTTTAAACGGAAGATGACAGGGCCTTTGCCTCTTTAAATATTGTCTCAAACGCGGAACAGGTTTTCAAAAAAAACCTGCCAACTTATTACTGCTTATTTGGAAATTCGTTCAGCGATGTCTTTGAAATTCAGCAGGCCTCTGAAGTAGAAATCTGAATATAAATGACATTGTTCTGCGCGCTGATGTGTTAAATCCTCATCACGGCAGGTGTACTGAGAAATAAGTCCATCGTCAAAACTCTACCGGATACAGAATAATGTGCATATATCAAGCTGCTTAGTGTTGGCTTTCAAAGTCCATTGGTGAACCGGTGCAGTCAGCATGGACAGTATCAATTTAAAATGTCCATTGTGCTCCCGTAATAATTCAAGGGGCAATGAATCAATGTAAGGGCTTAACTTACTTCAGGAAGCAATTTAATGAGAGAATGCAACATGGGTGGTAAGGAGGCTCCCAGGGGACGGGGGAATAAAATAATTAAGCTTAAAAGGAGTGTAGTCAGCTCAATTACCCCCTACCATAATGGTCATCATAATCTAATATGTTTTATTATTATTAAAGAGAATCAGTAAGGAAAAAAGTGCCTCTATGGGGTACTTACCTTGGGAGTGAGAAGCCTCTAGGTCCTAATGATACTTAGCCTGTCCTCCTCCACTCCTCCATTCCAGAAAATCGGTACTGGGCTTCAGGATCATAACAATCATGTGTGAGCCTCGCGCAGATGCAGTAGCGGCTTTCCTTCAGGCTCAGGCAGAAATAGCCGAGCCCGATTAGATCCGCTCTACTGCGCAGGTGCGCAGTGTCTGCGCCTGCTCAGTAGAGTGGATCCAATCAGGCTCAGCTATTTCTGCCTGAGCCCAAAGAAAAGCCGCTACTGTGCCTGCCCAAGGCTCACACAGGATTGTTATGACACTGGAGCCCTGGCAATTTTTTTGGCAGCTGATGCTGGAATGGAGGGATAGAGGATGGGGGAAACCTCATCAGGATCCAGAGGTTTTCCCCTCCTGAGGTAAGTACCTCCCATGGGCTCTTTTTTCCTTTCAGATTCTCTTTAAATGGCAATAATGAATCTATTAGATTGTGATCGCAGCTGCATCTTTGTAGGTAAGTGAACTGCTTACTCTTCTTTAAAGCCAATGGGTACTGATTTAAGAAAAAAAAAGTCAGATACTGACCTAAGGAGAGGGAAGGCTCGGTCCTAATGAGCCTTCCCTCTCCTCGCCCGGTGGATCCTCCGTTCAAATCCCCCGCCGCGGGGGACTTCGTTAGTCTTCGGGAGCAATCGGGCTCCTGAAGACGGGCCGCTCCATACCACGCACGCGCGAGTGCGTCATAGACCTGCGTGAGGGCGTCATAGAGGGCGCTCGCGCATGCGCAGAATGGAGCGGCCCGTCTTCGGGAGCCCGAGTGCTCCCGAAGACTTCCGAAACCTCCCTTCGGCGGCCGAAGTGGCAGTATTTGACCGAACTGGTCGAATACTGCTACGGGGGATCCTGAGCAGGACCGGGCACCGGGAGAGGAGAGGGAAGTCTCATTAGGACCGAGCCTTCCCTCTCCTTAGGTGAGTATCTGACTTTTTTATTTTTAAAAGGGTACCCATTCACTTTAAGACCTTTTACTTATTTTAACACCTACAATAGGCATGTGAGCACCATAACTGGACTACATAGCAATGGAAGAAGGTGGCCTGGTGATTCAGATTTTCTTTTACATCATTTGGGTATCACATTGACACATAACACATACCTAAAGGTTGTTGCAGACCACATACACACCTTCATGGCAATGGTATTACCTGCTGGCAGAGGACTTAAAGGGTCTGCTGCTAATTACTTTGTGCCAGATACCACAAGACATCCTCAGAGGTCTTGTGGAGGCCATGCTTCAACAGTTCAAAGTTCAGGGAACCTGAACTGAGTAAAATTATTTAAAATAAACACATGATGCAGCTACAAATGAATATTAAATACTTACTTCACTGTCAGTTCCTCTCAGAAGCTCACCATTTTCTTCTTACAGTGATCCTTTCCAGTTCTGACAATATATTGTCAGAACTGAAATATACCAGTTGCTGTCAGTTATATATCAGCTGCTGTCAGTTACAACTGAATGTGCAAGGTAATGTCCATGTTTCCTTATGGCTCAAGTGGGCTATGTGCTGACCAGGACGCTGTTATGGGGTAATGGCCATTTTCAATATGGAGGACGGAGAATTCCATTGATCACAGTGAACAAACAGGAAGCAGGAGAGGAGAAAGGGGTTGATGAGGGGACTACACAAAGAGGTAAGTATGATGTGTGTATGTTTATTTTTACTTTTAATTTTCAGTTCAGGTTCTCTTTAAGCTATTTTGTTGTCACAAAGAATATAAGCCTACTTTCTGGGCCCAAAATTGAGTGTGTGGAAGGAGGGGAGGCAATCGGATTCTATCAGGTGTGCGGGACCCCATATACAGTGCACACAAGGGAAGTGTGTTTGTATCTATAGTTACTTTTCCTTGTTCCTGGCAGCCACCTTCACTTCTGTCCATCCTTGCAGCTCTGTACTCACTGCTAGAGTCCCATGCTTTACTGTCTTCTTGTTCTGGTCAGCCACCTTCTTGTCTCCTTTGCAGTTTTGTACTCACAGAGGTCCAGGTCTCACTGTCATGTGACCACAGTGAAGCCTGGACCTCTAGTGGTGAGTACAGAGCTGCAAGGGAGGCAGGAAGATGGCTCCCCGGAATGAGAAGAAAGTGAAGCTCTGGACCTCTAGTGGGGAACATAAAGATATACTGTAGACGGGAAGATAGCTGCCTAGAATGAAAAAAACAGTTAAGCTTGGGCCCTTTGCAGCGGGTACAGACCTGCAAGGATGGGATGATGGCTGCCAGGAATGAGGAGAGGTAACTTTAAATACAAGCAAGATTTCAATGCGCACTCTGCATCACATACACGAGGGAAGACATTGGGAGTTCAGCTCCCATATTATTAGGTTTTTCGAGGGGTGAAAGTTTGGGGGTCGGCCTATACTCAGTATGGCTTATACTCTCGTTTATATTGTATGTAATATTGTAAAGGTGTAATCATTATGTATACAGCTCCTTTAAAAATCGTGTTTAAATTTATATTTAGAATTTATGGCCAAACGAAACAGCTTTCATCAGCAAGGCCATTTTAAGCAACAGGATGAGCAATAGCTGACTTTTCACCAAGCCTAATTATCTACTTCAGACTGCGGCACTAGGTTATTTTTAAAAGGTTCTGAAATACTCTTTGGAACGAGTTTGTTTTCCCAAAAATAGTTTAGTAGATCTCATCACCAGCATGCTTTCGGAAGTCTAAATTCGAACTATAACTTGGAAATGAACATGAATGAAATGATGTAACATAAGGAAGTTTGGCTGACTTCTGAGAATTATGCCTCTGTGCATTCATTAGAATTATACATTTACATAATGTCATAATGTATCATCTACTTACTTTTAACTAACGATGTAAAGAAAAAATGGATGCAGATTGTCAATCCTTCTTTCCTATACCTCATTTTTTCCTAAAAGACTACCCGGAGTCCCGGACAGATTTCTGGAAAGGCCACAGATGTCTACAGCCCAAAGGGGTCATCTCGACATAAAATAGGGGTTGCTACATATGACAGAGAAGCAGAGCTGGGACAAGGTCCTCCAGCACCCAAGGCTGAGACACCAAAGTGCGCCCCGCCATCCCTCCCACCCCAGCTGTCACACACTGATTGCTATTAGACTAAGAGGGCCACAGGGCCCACAACCTCCCCAACACCTTAATATCTAGTTATCTGGCTTGCAGTCATTGCTATGTATCCCCTTTTCTTATTTCTTTCTGCTTCAAGCACAATTAGGAATGACAGCTGAATGAATTGTGCGCCCCCTCCTACACTGCGCCCTGAGGCTGGAGCCTCTCCAGCCTATGCCTCGGCCCGGCCCTGCAGAGAAGTCTGCAAATAGGGGGAAACACATGAAAAAGAGAAGCTGATTCTCAAGGGAGATGTATGGAAGAGGGGGCTGCACATACTGTAGAATGGGAGGGGCGCTTTTACACATGGAAGGAGAGCCCCAACATACTTGTCCCAGGTGCAATAAAAGTATAAATCTGACTTTGGAAGCAGAGGGTTTTTTTTTTTTCAAGTACACTAGAAAGATTTATGCCTCAATACATTCCTACCACTCTGCAGTGTCTCAACTAGAAGGGCCCATCGGGCAGGGAGATACAGAAGCATTATTTATGGATGAAAATAACACTGCAGAGCTCTGGGCAGTGCCGTAGCAAAGGAGCTGTGGGTACCAGGGCTAGTTTTACATTGGGCCCCCTCTAGCACTCTATACGTAACACCTTATATGTTGCATGAAATCCAGCTGTAAAATGAAAAACATTACCATGGGATGGGGAAGCCTCTGGATCCTAATGAGGCTTCCCCCGTCCTTCTCTGTCCCTCGGTTCCACCGATGGCAGCCCCCAAACAGCAGAGATGTAAAGATTTACCTACCACTAACCAGCGCAGGTGAAGTAGCATCTGTGAGTCTTACATTTTACCCACCTAGTGGGCAGTTTCTAGACTAAATTGCACCCAGGGCGAGGGTGTAAAAATTGTGCCCCCTTCTCCCCCACCCCCGTGGAATTGCAAACCCTTATTCTTATGGACAGTCACAGGTCACAAGTAGATCTGCCTACTTACTAGTGACCAGCCACTCATCCAGGAGGAAGCAGGGACCAGGATAACACACAGGCTAAGAGAGCCCGGAAAAGCTGACTCCTCCATGGGGACCATGCACTGACAGCCTGCAGTACCATTAGAGGACAGGTGTCATCAAGCCGTGGTGACGTGATGATGACTTGACGTCGGACGCAGGCAGCCCAGGAGGACTCAAGAAAGGTGATCATGCCGGTAATCTTGTTTCTTCTTCCATTTGGCTGCACTGCACGTCACCAGCTCCCTATCAGTTATGTCCTTCTGCCTGTGCCCCCCTTCTTCTACTTGCCGATCTGCGTCCAGAGTGGTCGCCCTGCCCGCACTGCCCAAGAAACGGCCCTGCCGCTTACTAACTCACTAAGCTGCTCCCATTGGCTAAGTGTTGGTAGGATTAGTAGACACTAGTGATGAATGAACGCGGCCATTTCCCTTTTGCCAATATTTTCCCACAAATGCCACATTTTTTGCGAAGATGTGAATATCTGCAAAAGTATATGGGCACAGCAAAACACATTTTCGCACAGAAAATAATTTTTGTAAAAATATGTTGGCAAGGAAAAACTCACTTTTACCCAATGCATTGAAGCCTACGTGCATGCGAAAACACATCTTTGCACATAGGAAAATATGCATATGGGCAGGCATGCAAAAACTCAAACTTTTCGTCAAATGCAAGCTGGCCACTAACGGTCCAATTTCTAGCGAAAAATCGTTCGAGCGATCAGAAATTCTGATCGGACGAAAAATTGTTCACTACACCATCAACTAACCAATCATTGCTTCCTATCTATCACGACCACCAAGAAAATCCAAATTTTCGTTCGACGAAAAGTCATTCGGGCGACATTTTTTTCACTTGTTCATAATCGATTGTGTCCATCAATGGAGATTATTTACAACCAATCCGATCAGAATTTCTGATCGCTCTAACGATTTTTCGCTAGAAATTGGACCGTTAGTGGCCAGCTTAAAAGTCTATGGTAATGATAAAACATTTTTGCATAAATATATTGGCATGCATGCAAAAATACCTTTTCAAGAAACACATTGTCAAGTCAATGGAGATGAGAAAATACATTTCGAAGAAAGATCTCATTTTTTTTGCAAAAATGTGCATCTTGTGAACATTCATTATATTTTCATGAAAATATCAAATCAGGTCTAAATGCACATCTCAAAACGAAAATGTGAAAATTCAAGTTCATCCCTATTGGACAATGCTCTTGAAACCTAGTAAGGCTCTCCTTTAAAGTGTAGCTGATATGGGCTAATAAAGAGATTTTATACTTACCCGGGGCTTCCTCCAGCCCCATGAGCAGCATTGCATCCTTCACCATCCTCCTGAGTTCATCTTTTCTCCTGCTAGAGGTCCCGGTAACCAGGCTCAGTCATACCAGTCAGCGTGACTAAGACAGATTACCGGGACCACTAGCAGGAGAATGGAGGAACTCAAGAGGATGGCGAGGGATGCAATGCTGTTCATGGGGCTGGAGGAAACCCTGGGTAAGTATAAAATCTCTTTTTTAGACCATCTGAGGTACACTTCAAAGACCAATATACAACTGTAACCCAGGATCTAATGCATGGAAAGTATTTTATATATTTTAGTATACATTGAAAAACGTGTTTGTTGTTCATAAATCAATGAGTCACAATTCCCAGGGCATTATGATATAGCCCACCAAGTTTCAGAGTTCTTTTTACCAGAATTGTGTCACAGTTAGGTTCTACAAAAACTGCATTCAAATTGTCAATATTCAGTTCAAATTCTTCTTTGACTGAAATCCAAATAGCAACACTGCTCCCTAGAGGGGGTCTAGATCAACATAATGCTTCCTTGTGGCTATATTGCAGCCAGCATATTGGAGACTGACTAGTCCATAAATCCTACCCAGGGGTTGGACTTTGTTTTAGTTTCTTTTTAAAACTTTTTTTGTGGCATATATACAACATATCAGTCATATACACCAAGGCCAATACATTACTGGCCACATTTTAAGAATAAAAAGAAAGTAAACATAGCACAGCATAGACTAGATAGACGATATAGGGGCCCATATGCAATTACATTTTTCCCCCGAGTTTTCTCCTAGGTGATATTTTCACAACTTAAACTGTCTTTTAAGCCACTGACAAACAAGAGAATACTCAAAGTAAACTTTGTAGTACTTTTTTCCCCAACATTTTGGTACTTTTTCAATTGTAAAATGCTGGAAAGTTATTTTAAAGCGGACCTGAACTCAGAACTTCTGCTCTGCTCTAAAAGATAAGCAACAGTATAATAACCTTTAACCGCCCTGGCAGTCAATTAATACCGCCAGGGAGGCAGCGCAGCAGTTTTTTAAAAATTGTTTTTTTTTTAAATCATGTAGCTAGCCTAGCGTTAGCTACATGACAGCCGCTGAGCAGCGGCATACCCCCACCCCCTCCGATTGCCTCCGGCGACCAGGCCCGTCAGGAAATCCCGTTCTGAACGGGATTTCCATTAGGGCTTCCCCCGTCGCCATGGCGATGGGCGTGATGACGTCACCGATGTGATGACGTCAGAGGGAGACCCGATCCACCCATCAGCGCTGCCTGGCACTGATTGGCCAGGCTTCGCAAGGGGTCTCGGGGGGGGGCACCTTCTAACGCGGGGAGCGTCGTCGATTGGTGACTTCACGCAGCTAGCAAAGTGCTAGCTGCGTGCAACAAAAAAAATTATGCAAATCGGCCCAGCGGGGCCTGAGAAATACTCCTGCGCGGGCTTACCACCAGGAAGGTTAAAGAACAACCTTTCTTTCTTACAGCCCACAGAACCCCTGCATCCCCTGCATATATCTGCATTGTGTCTACTTCCTACTTTCATGGATGGAGGCAAAGGGTTAACATCCTGTGTTTACAAATTAGCTGAGGCTGCCAAGGATTGCTGAATTTCTGTGCTGACACACCTGAGAGATCAAATTACAATTGGGATTACTTGCAACTGAGGGGAAATTAGACAGTCTCTTCACTCTAAACACAAACAGGGTGGATTAATTAGTTTTTTCCTAGTGTTCTGTGCAAGAGTGTTTCAGGTCCACTTTAACCCCTTGCGTACCCGCAGTCTCTGGCCCCTCAAGGCGTAGAGACTGCTGGTACTGCAAATGGAGCTTCCCAACAAATCGCTGCACATAACCACCGGTTATGCCATTCTCCCATTGTCACAAGCCCCTCTCTCTTCCACCTCTATGATGGCAGAGCGCTGTGCGCTGGTCAGTAGCCACTTTCATTATCTCCTGACCCTGTCAATCAATGTAAGCCAGCGCAATTGGCTCACAGTGATCATGCGGTCAGGAACCAATGAAAGCAGTTCCTGACCTAATCACAGAGCTCTGCCATCCTGTTGATGGCAAAGTGAGTGAATTGTGGCAGGGGCAGAGTGGCGGGACCGCACAGCGCAATTCTGAAATCTACGTCCTGTCAGAGCCACGCAGCCACAAGCAGGACGTAGATATAAACCATGTAGGTTTGGAAGTGGTTAAAGAGAAGATAGAAGTTATGTCCTAGGCAAAAAGTTAATTGCCTCTGTGCCATAATCTTATCAGTGGATTTTACCAGTTTGGGACAATATCAAACATATATGTAGTTCAATATGTAAGTCTATAGTGCTACAGGAAATACAACATATCTAAACTTGGAACAATAAAAAAGTTAAAAGTAGTAAATTACAAAAAGAAATATAAACATAGAGGAAATGTAGAAAACAATTTTCCTTTTAAGCCATAGGGTAAAAATAATGATTTGCTAACAAACTCTCATTATGTTTCACATTTTTAATTATGTCTCCTGTAACACACTTGCCTTATACACTTTTGGCTTTTAAGAGCTGGTCCACACTAGGTCCGGAAACGTATCCGTGGCTGCGTTTTTCAAACCTGATGAAAAACGGAGTCCCGGATACTAATGTTCAAAATAGCAGCCAGCCTCACCCAAGTAAAAAACGGATCCGTCTGCGTTTGCGGGGATCCGTTTTCAAAACCTGAACAGAAGGTCCAGATCTGCTGCATTTTCACGCAACGGATCAGGACCACGGATACACGCAGGGGTAGTGAAAGTAATGAGAAAACGCATCTCCAGCTCCACAGGCAAAAAACGGATGTTAAAACGGATAGCCTGAGCTTTATGATTGGCCCAAAAAAATCCTCCCACTCCTTCCTAATGATGGAGACGTTTTCTGTCAGGGAAAAACCTGAACGGAAACTGATGCAAAACTGATGCACTTTCATCAGTTTGCAGTACGGTGGGTACTTCCCCTGATCCGGACTGCAGGGTCCGTCCTGCAACTGTGTCTAGTGTGGACCTAGCCTAACTCCCTTCCAGAGTATAAATTTCAAATCCCAACAGGGCCGGGGTTTTTACTTTAAGATCTAAATGGCCTGTTTGACCTCCTTATGACATCAAAGCCACCAATTAGCAGGTGATTTCTTTGCAGTACAAGTTACTATAGTTTTAATTAGTGTTGTCCACAGTAAAATAAAATAAACAATAGCAAATCCTAATAATGTCTCACTGTATCACAGAATTAGCTTTTTGCTTACAATTAGCACCAGCACTACAGACCTCCATCCACAGGTTAAGCTGTTTCAAGGATATAGTTAATCCCTTTTCTGTAGGTTTTCTACTTACACAAGATGTTTACTGCGTTTTAGTCATGAATATACTTATACCCCTCCTCCTCACCACCTGTCTTTTTCTTCTTGAGAATTCCATTAATCCAAGCTATTGCATTTTCTTAGACTACGGACTGTTTTCTGCATGCAAGGGATTTCTCAACACAAAGCAAAACACATTTATCCTGATCTGGCTGGGCTTTCTTTCTGTGTCGCAAACAGGAAAATAATGCGTGAACTGTATTCGCATTGCACACACACAGCACAGCATTTGTTTGGTGTTGCAATTAATAAGCTTGACATAGTCTGCTGGGCTTCTATGAAAACATTTCTGAGATCAACATTGTATCGTCGCTCCTCGTAACTAAGCAAATAACATCTTTGGTCATTGCAGCCAAACAAATTATCTATAAATTAATATGTGATTGGCTTTTATTGCTATTTTTTTCTATTTTGCGCTTAAAAAAATAAATATTTTTTTTTAAATCTCATTTATCACAGGTATCAATCTCCCCCCCCCCCCCACAATTACATAAGTATTTTCCCATTCAAATGAATCTAATTGTATTTATTGCCATGTGCTTTGACCTTTGGCGGTCAAAAATAAGTCACAAACTGATTCACACACTGGCAAACAAGTAAATGTTTTCAGGCTGTTTGATCGGGGCTGTAATAAAATTCTTCATCAGTCTCCTTAAAGAGGAACTTCAGCGTAAACAAACATACTGTCAGTAAGTTACATTAGTTATGTTAATTAAATTATATAGGTAATATAATCTCTTACCCACCCTGTTTTAAAAGAACAGACAAATGTTTGATTTCATGAGGGCAGCCATCTTTTTGGTTGAAAGGAGGTGACAGGGAGCATGAGACACAGTTCCAACTGCCCTGTGCCCTTACCACCCCTCCCAGTTGCTAGGCAACATGAATAACAACATAGGAAATCCCATCATGTTTTGCACAGCATCAGGCTAAGGTCCGAGTGCCTTCACGCAAGTGTTAGCAATGGCAGACAACCAGCAACTGACAAGCAGCAGAATATATAGTTGCTGGACTCTGCCGCCCCACCCGAACTATTCAGCCAATCATGAGTCCTGCAGGAATCAGCTGATCTTCCTGATCAGCTGACACTTCCCCTGCTGGTATAAAGGTCCTAAGTTCAGGCCCACACGCGCGTAGCTCTCCATCTGCTTATGTGCACTAACAGACCCAGCCACACCAAACGCATGCTGCTGCATGCAAACTGCCGCGTTGGACGCGGAAACAGCCGCTTTGCTGTCAGGACATGCGGCGGCTTTTCCGCATTCCACCATACTACCAGGCGCGTGTCTATGCGTGCAAACCGACGCTTTGGACGCGGAGTCAGCCGCCTTGCTCTTGGCATATGCGGCGGCTTTTCCGCGTTTTCTCACAGTACACCCCCCCCCCCCCCTGAGGAGTGGACTCCGGACATCTCCTTCCTGGCTTTCCAGGATGTAAGTTAGAGCATTTTCTTTTTATCTCATACTCAGGCCGGCCATCAATCAACCCAGGGCGGGAGGGAGTGGAATCCACCTGCAGCGCTGACCCGGGCAGGGACACAGGATATGATTTCTTGTCAGCCTGTATTTTCGGTGGTAGAATGGTTTTGGGCCCAAAACCCCTGTCTAAAGCGTCTGCTTTGGGGCTTTTGCTATCAGGCTTATGCATGAGAGGTAATCGTGATGAACAGGAACCATTAGAAATATCAGTACGCTGTCCAGCCCTCCCTGCGACCTGTATCCTGGTTTTATCCACCTCCCCCTTCTTCAAACAGTGCTCATGACAATGGGCTGACCAGTCCAGTAGCTGTCCTGAAGAAGAAATAAGGCTGAAAACGTTTTTAACAGAGTCTCTTTAAGAAGATACTAAGTATCATCGTAATTCAAAAATAGTGGTGAGCTCGAATTTCAAAATTTGAAGATATGATGTGAAATCATAATTCAAGATGTCCAATTTTTTGCTAAATTAATTTTTCATGTAATCATAATTATGATCTGTAATTTGAAATGCAATGATGTGTAATTTAATGAACATATAACTATCTTATGTGCATAGACTTTAATGCATTTATGCAAAAATGTGTTTTCTCATATGAGAAAATGCTTTTTCTTATGCTCCATAGCATTCAATCCATAAGTGCAAATTATTTGTTTTCTCATATGGGAACATTTGTTTTCTTATGCCGCATAAACATCTATGCATTTATGAAAAAATGTTTTTATATGCCTAAAATTGCTTTCTTATGCCCCATAGACTTCAATGCATTAATGCAAAAATGTGTTTTCTTATATGCAAAAATATGTTTTCTTATGCATCATAGACTTCAATTCATCATTGCAACAATTATGTGAAATTAAATGAAATCAAGATTACTCACTAAATTGTAATTACAATGAGAATTGTAATTGTGAAAATTATGCAAGAATTCACAAAACCAAAATTACTCATTACCATCAAAACTATAAGCATTTTATGCCACTCCTGAAGATTACATAATTAATTTCTATAGACTATATTAAAGGACTACTGTAACAAGAGGGATATGGAGGCTGCCATCGTTATTTCCTTTTAAACAATACCAGTGGCCTGGCAGCCCTACTAGTCTGTTTGGCTGCTGTAGTGTCTGAATAACACCAAAAACAAGCATGCAGCTAATCTCGACAGATCTGACAATAATGTCAGAAACACCTGATATGCTGCATGCTTGTTCGGGGACTACGGCTAAAAGTATTAAGAGGCAGAGGATCAGCAGAATAGCCACGCAACTGGTATTGTTTAAAAGGAAATAAATATGGCAGCCTCTATACCCCTCGTTACAGTTGTCTTTTAAAGCAAACTCATGTCAAGCTTGACACAATATTCACGAAGGATATGCCTCATGTACTTTTTTTTCTGTAAATGAGAGCTCTTTTAGGGCTTTGTGTCTAGTACTTTCTGTTACAGAAGGAGTATAACCACATCCTGATCGATCCATCTTATCATACACCAGCTGTAGCACTGGGACAGAGGCTGACATACTGTTAGGGCCCTTTTGCACAGGTCGCTAAACTGCAGCCTAGGGGCTCGATTCACAAAGCGGTGCTAACCCAGTTAGAGACTTTAGGCGTGATAACCATTGCACCACGCTGGTGAAAACACAGTTTAGGCGTTATAATTTTAGGCATGATGAGTTTAGATAAATTTAGATCGCGCGCAAAGTCCCGCATGCAAAGCAGTGCCATTAAACTCTATGCGAAATGCACCAGACTTTGCAAGCGCAAAAGTTTTGATCAGCTGTGCACTGCGGTGCTAACCCAGTTGGTGCTTAAACTTATCACGCCTAAACTTATCACACCTAAACTTATCACACCTAAACTTATCATGCCTAAACTTATCACACCTAAACTTATCACACCTAAACTTATCATGCCTAAACTGAGTTTAGGTGTGATAAAGGGCTTTTCACCAGCGTGCTAACTGTTGGCACCGCTTTGTGAATCAGGCCCTAGGTGTGCAGTTGCCAATCAGCAGCGTGCAGTTACCAGGCAGCAGCAAGTAGTTACCAGGCAACAGCAAGCAGTTATCAGGCAGAAGCAAGCAGTTGCGAGAGTTTGACAGTCTTTTCACTGCCTATCAACTGCTTGTGGAAAAGGGTCCTTGTTCATCTGCTTGTTTCCCCCCACCCACCAACCTGACTTGAAGTCAGCCACCCAAGGCTAGATGGGCAAAGGGGGGGGGGGGGGGAGTGGAAGAGGCATTTTTGCCATAATGTTATATTACAGTTATGTTTTTTTCACCCACATAATCATAAGATAGCCTCTCCTCAAATACTGTGGCTGGTGCAGGTGTATGTGTGTGTGGTGTGGTGTGGGGGGTCGGGGTGACTACTGTACTTTATGCAGCTGTACTCCTGTACCAGGAAATATTAACAGAATGAAATCCTAATTCTTTTCCTGTAGACTATTTTTTTTAAATGAGTCATGCAGAGAGATGGTAAGGATACCTTTAGTAGGTAAGGTAAACACAAGTTCATTTTAAATTGTAACTGTTGGCATTGAAACCAAAAATCAATTCTTGGGGCCTGATTCACAAAGCCGTGCTAACTGTTTAGCACAGGTGTGCTAAACAGTTAGCACGTGAAGTGCCGTTCGCGGACTTTTGCGGGCGCAAAGTGCCGCGATTCGCGTGATCGTGGGAATTTGCGCGCGCAAAAGTCCGCGAACGGCACTTCACGTGCTAACTGTTTAGCACACCTGTGCTGAACAGTTAGCACGGCTTTGTGAATCAAGCCCTTTATATTTATCTGGTAAACACGTAATAGGGATGCTAACCGGGCAATGCAAAAGTTAAATATCACTCTTATTTTTCTTCTCCATAAAACATCATTCCCTAGTTTCCCTGGCTCTTATTTGGTACATCTGCCGCACAAAGGAAGTTGCAGGGCATGCTGGGTTTTCTTTTTTTTCTTCCTTACTTTCTTCCCCTTTTCCCCTTAGACATAACTAAAGCAGCCTGATTGGCTAAAGCCTCTTTTCCTCCTGATTTCCCCTCCCACACCTCTGTTCCTCTCTGATTGGCCAATATTTCTGAGAAGCTGAGAAAATCACTCACCACAGCAGCTTCTGAAATCCATCCATACAAATAAACCAGCTCTGCAGAGTCACACAATGATGATGACAATGCACATTCTACTGCAGAGCTGGGTGGGAGCATCTGCAGACTGGGAGGAGGGTGGTCAATGCATACACAATCAGGCAGAGGAGAGTAAGGGAGGAAATTACATCAGGATTGGCTTCAAGATAGACACAGTAAAAATGGAAAATCCTACGAAGGATTTTTTTTTTACTAAAAAACAATCACTAAAATCAAAACGTGGACAGTGCAATACATATGTTATGTAAGTAGAGCAAGTATTTATCTACTTATATTGGTGTTTTTTTCGGAGATAGTATGGCAGACAGCTCCTCTTTAAAGGTGAAATCCAGGCAAGTTTAAAACAGAAGCATTTTTGTATAGATCAAAACATAACTAAAGGGGCACTATTGCAAGATAATTACAATTTAAATGAAGTTACTGGCATAATAAGTACATTTTACAAAATTGTATAAACCACATTGGAATGTTAATTATTTATATTCTTGTCTTAACAGAATTTTTTTTTTATCAGTGATGGGCTCTGGCTTTGTGGTGCTCCTGTGGCATGTCACACTTCTCCCAGGGGAGGCTAAACTGCTTAGTTAACATACATGTTTGCTATCCCTCAGTAACCTTGCCTCTCAGACTGTAGCACTGAGGATGGTTTAACTCAGCAGTTCTACTGTCCCCATGTGCTGTGCAGAGCCTCTGGGGATCGCACAGAATCCTATCTGTCTGTGCTGGCAGCACTTCACACAGGCACCTCTGTTGCAGTTTTTACTTACAGCTGACTTCAGCTCTGTGTAGAGAATATCTCTGCGAGTGAATAGCACATGATGTGTTAGTTCAGACATGCGCTGTTACTTGTAGAAATGTTCGCAATATAGAGCTTTCAATTGACAAAACCACACACCAATTTGTGAGCTTGGCTGGTGCTGGATACCTGTTGCAGCAAACAGTCCAATAGTCAAAAGAGGGATCCGCACACAGACTTCAGGAACAAATCATGTTTATTGTTCCCTATAATAATAATAATAATATTTATATAGCGCTTTTCTCCCTGGGGACACAAAGCACTTATGCACACATGTAAGATATCCACAGTTGTCTACACCGACAATCATTTTGGGGCCATTTCGGTCCCCTTTGTCAAGGCAAAGTCTGCTCATACCTTGACAAATGGGAACCGGCTTGGCCCCCGAAACGATCGTCGGTGTAGACGACTGTGGATGTCTCACATGTGTGCATAAGGAACAATAAACACAATTTGTTCCTGAAGTCTGTGTGCGGATCCCTCTTTTGACTATTGCCCCATATGGAGCTGATGTCAGCTATGAGTTAAAACTGCAACAGAGATGCCTGTGCCACCTCACCTCTATCTACAAGGACAGATTTGTCAAGAGAAGAAAACCCTGGTCTGAATGAGGATTGTAGGTGTGGACACTTGCTAGTACAAAAGGATTGACATTTAATAAATTTTGATATTTATCTATTTGCATAACTTAAGCTCTGTTTTTCATTTTTTTTATACCAATATAATGTGTTATGATCTTCAATGTTACTAAAGCTAAAAAAAAAAAAAAGTAGTTTAACTTAACTGGAGCTTCTTGCAGCCTGTACCCACGTCGCCGTTCCGAGTCCCACCATCAAGTAGAGGCGACCGCTGCAAAACTAGCCGGTTGCCGCCAGTTGGCGGTTACTGTGCATGTACGGCCTTGAGCCATGTACACCCTGATCACACTCCCACTGCTGGGAGCACTCTGTACATGTACAGAAGCAATATCCACATACTGTGCATGCGCAGAACACTCCGGGCATTGGGAGCACAGTGAGGAGTCACGTGGCCAGCCAGCTTTGTGAGGGTCGCTGTTGCAGGTTGGAGGAACTTGGGTGGGCGACGTGGGCAAAGGATGATTCCAGAGGGCTGCAAGAAGCCCCAGGTAAGTTAAACTGATTTTTTTTTTTTTTACACTTTAGATTTCCTTTAAATGTTTGATAGATAACAATGTTTCATCCCCTTTCTTCTTTTCTCTTTTCCTTTATAGGAGATTATGTAGTTATGACTGTGTACTTTGACCTGTCCAGAAGGATGGGTTATTTTACTATACAGACCTACATTCCCTGCACCCTTATTGTTGTCCTATCTTGGGTTTCATTTTGGATAAACAAGGATTCTGTTCCAGCGAGAACATCTTTGGGTAAGTAACAGAGCAACCATAGGAAATGCACTTGGGTTGTTGGCTATGTAGTTTCAGGCTGATATTAGATGAGTATTTTGTGCACTACATATATTGTTTAAGTTTGTCACTTTACTGTTATTTCAGTACATTTACATGTAAATTCCCAATATGTTGCTAGAACATTAACTATAAGGCACATTACAATAAATAATGTTTTTTTCCCTATGAAATGCATTTTTATTAAGCCATTAAGGCTTAGTAACTTCCATGTCTAATGCTCATATGAACATATTATCAATATCATGTCCTAAGAGTGTTATGGTAACAATCACTTCATACTATATCATCTAGGAATAACTAAATTAAACTTATATCAAAATTCTTATAAATACATAACTAAAAATATTACCTTAGTCCGATTTAAAATAATTCTAAAAGCTTTATTTTTTTATTTTTGTAAACATAGACAAGAGTCCTGGCTATGAAGAAACAATTAATGACATTTTTATAAATTTTTAATCTATTTGATGTAAAATAGAACTCATTGAGCCATATGGAATTCACTTTTTCACCTAAGTTTTCTCCCTGGAGATAATTTTAAATAACTTTTCAGCTTTCTGCATGTGAAAAAGTACCAAAAAGTAGGTGAAAAATTACTGTCAAAAGTATTCTGACTATTTTTTCCTGCTTATTGGTGGCTTAAGGCATTTTATTGATACGATGTGAAAATATCACCTTGGAGAAGTTTTAAGAGAAAAAGTAAGTGGTAACCCCAAGCGTGACTCGTGGTAGCCACCGGCAGGACTGTGCAGAGCATAGCGCGCAGCGGGCATTTTCACTCACCTCCCAGGGAATCCATACACTGGCAGCCATACACTGGCAGCCTGTCATCATGTTAACAAATGGCATTCTCACCTGAGGGATGCAGAGACTCTGAGGACAGGAGTGTGACTACAGTGTGACCCTCACTAATAAGAAATTCAAACTATAAAACACTTTCCTAGCAGAAAATGGCTTCTGAGAGCAAGAAAGATATAAAAAGGGGAATTTCTTATTGGTGAGGGTCAC
Organism: Hyperolius riggenbachi; assembly: GCF_040937935.1. NCBI lineage: Eukaryota > Metazoa > Chordata > Amphibia > Anura > Hyperoliidae > Hyperolius > Hyperolius riggenbachi. The sequence goes on from NC_090648.1 coordinate 449,064,433, forward strand.
ACTGTAGTCACTTTCTGTCTGAGTCAGGACTGAGTCAGCCACTTACATACCTGATATGTAACTCTTTCAGGCAGAGAAAGAAAAAAGGAACACAGCATAGGTATTTGTGTGCTAGGCACTGTACATATCCATGTTTATATCATCATGTCACATGTCACTTCGGGTATCCTTTAAGAGGTACACTCTAAAACTGGACATTGCAGATGATTGCTCGCCCCACAGCGGAAAAACCTTCTCCTGTCCCACCCAAGATCTGCTATAACCACACATTTTATCACAGATATACAGAGGAAAAAATGACAGGGTGACTATGCACACAAGGCATGTTTTGTATATCATAAATGATAACCACAGTCTTATAAATACAATTTTATATCATAAATAGCTTACTGCAAATTACGTCTCCCAGGCGCTTATAGAAAGTCCCATAATTTAAATGTCAAAGGATTCTTCTCGGGAAGAGATATAATTGATATAATTCCTTTCTGGGCATCATATCTAAAAGCACCTTTAGGATACTGAGATGTTTATGGTGTGCAGGGCCGGGCCGAGGCATAGGCTGGAGAGGCTCCAGCCTCAGGGCGCAGTGTAGGAGGGGGCGCAGAATTCATTCAGCTGTCATTCCTAATTGTGTTTGAAGCAGAAAGAAATAAGAAAAGGGGATACATGGCAGTGACTGCAAGCCAGATAACTAGATATTAAGGTGTTGGGGAGGTTGTGGGCCCTGTGGCGCCTCTTAGTCTAATAGCAATCAGTGTGTGACAGCTGGGGTGGGAGGGATGGAGGGGCGCACTTTGGTTTCTCAGCCTTGGGTGCTGGAGGACCTTGTCCCGGCTCTGATGGTGTGGCATTAGTATGGCAGGAAGCTTCCATGTTTGTTGACAGGTCTGAAGACAACAGCTCATGTTGTGCTAGGCTAACATCTTAAGGAACAAAATGCACAAAAATAAATACAGTTGAAATTTACAAAAACAATACAATTGAATACGACTAAAGGGGCCCGTACACCTAATGATTTTCCCGCCGATATACAGCCGTTTCGATCACAGTGATCGAAATGGCTGTGAAATCGCCGCGCACACCGCTGACAGAATGATCGATTTCCGTCTGAAATCGATCGTTCCTGTCGATTCCCGTCGACCCATCCGTGCGGAAGATTTTTCGCTGGCGGGTTGGGAGTGCGTCGTTAGCGGCGTTCGAATGCCCGACGACCGACACAATACAGTGGGTATACATTACCTGTTCTGGCCGCCGCGAGTACCCTGGTCTTCTTCTCCGCTTCGGGCTCCAGACCATTCCTGCAGCTACACAGAACTTCCTGCCCCGGCAGGAAGTTTAAACAGTAGAGCGCCCTCTACTGTTTAAACTTCCCCCCGGACAGGAAGTTCAGTAGCCGGAGCGGAGCGGAGAAGAAGACATCGGGGACTCGCGCCGGCCGGAACAGGTAATGTATGCAAGGGGGGGGGGGGGCAGCAGCAGCGACAGCTCCACAGATTGTGATCGGTTTCAGGCTGAAATCGATTCACAATCTGTTTGCAGTAAAGGTGGCCATACGATCCCTCTCTGATCAGATTCCATCAGAGAGGGATCTATCTATTGGTGGAATCTGATGGCAAATCGACCAGTGTATGGCCACCTTAACTGTATTCAGTTCTGTCTGATTTGAAAACCTGATTAAGTAATTCACTTATATCAGTTAATTATTAAAACAATGATAAAGCATGTAAATGAAATAGTAAGATTATAGCCCTTCTTCAATTTACTTTGGGCCGGATCCAATTCACTTTTTCTCCTAAGTTTTCTCATAGAACATATTTTTCCTTCCTCTGTTTAAAATCATTTTTGCACTCTGCAATTAAGCGAAAAGTAGGTGAAAAAGTACTTCCAAAATTATTCCTTTTTTTGCTTTGTGGTGGCTTGAAAGGCATTTTATTATAATATGAAAATATCCCCTAGGAGAAAACTTAAATGTGAATTGGATCAGGCCCATTTTCTCTTAGGCTAGGTTCATAGTAAGATGTTGTGGTGCTACGTTATAAACCGCACTGCAATAGGAAGTCTATGCCACATTCACAGTGCAACGTTAGCGTCACATTGTAACATGTTGCATTATGGTAATTACTGCTGCAGTGCATTACCTCGAAACACACCGGTTACCAGGTACAAGAAAGCTTACTTTTCATTGCCTTTGTGCTTCACTGTACCTACTTAATGTGACAGTAACACAGCATTAATGTGCGTTACCACTTTTTTGTTGCATTGTAATGTTGTGTTACGACTTTGTCGCATCACAATGCAACACCCTTTTGTGAACCTAGCCTTAACTTTTCTTCTAGGAGATAATTTTGTATGGGCCCAATCTAATATACTCTTTCTCTTGGTTCATCATTCATCAATAAAATGTCTGTAAACCACCAGGAAACAAGAAAAAAATGATAGTACCTTTTCACCTACTTTTTGGTACTTTTTCAATTGTAAAGTGCTGAAAAGTTATTTTAAATTGAAGATGAAAAATTATCTCCTAGAATAAAACATTTGATCTACAATTTTGTTTTAGTACAGAAATGCATTAGCTAACCACTTAAGTACCAGCATTCTCTGCCCTCTTAAGGACCAGAGACCGCTGATACTAGAACAGCGGAAACCCGATGAATACTGACGAATCGCCGCATTTACCACAGCAATCGCCATACACGCCGCACGTTGGGAACCTGGGCCACCCACTCTGCCATCTCTTTGACGGCAGAGTTCCTGTGAGCCGGTCAGGAGCCGCTTTCATTGGCTTCTGACCCTGTCTTTCAATGTAAGCCAATGAGAGTGGCTTACATTGAAAGACAGGGCCAGGAGCCAATTAAATCGGCTCCTGACCCGCTCACAGGGCTCTGCTGTCTTAGAGACAGGCAGAGCCAGTGAGCTGCGGCAAGGATGTCGGGTTTGAGCGGCGCGATCGGCAGAGAGCAACGGAAACGGTGAATGCGCTCAGCAGTGGCTAATTGAAATCTATGCCCTGCCAGCCAGGAGCCCACCAAAACAGGGCATAGATTTCAATTGGCTTGGTCCGAAATTAGTTAATAACAACCTGTATAATTCATTAGAGCCCATTTATGTTTTTTCTTTAGACAGTTCAAGCCACCATCAGTACTTTGCAAACTTAATATAAACTAGCAACTGCTTACTCACCATATTGTTTTGCCCATAGGTATTACAACTGTCCTCACCATGACTACTCTAAGTACCATTGCTCGGAAATCCCTACCAAAGGTTTCCTACGTGACAGCGATGGACCTTTTTGTCTCAGTATGCTTCATCTTTGTATTCTCTGCCCTGGTGGAATACGGCACCCTACACTACTTCGTCAGCAACCGGAAGCCAAGCAAGGACAAAGAAAAGAAGAAGAAAAACCCTGTAAGTAGATCAGAAAATTGTTATAAGTATTCTCCTGGTTGTTTGCTCAGATTGCTGTATGTATGACATTTACAAAAAATACCATCTGCCAACAAAAATAATTTTAAGGACTTTTTTGTTTCTATTGATCACAGATCAATCTGGCATTAATACAATGTGTGTTTACAGTGAAAATGCTCATTTGATATTATATCTCAAAATGTAGAACTATTAACTAACACAGTCAATATGATTGCAATTTTTATCAATACAGAGGACACAGAATATTTAAAATTTTTTGATTGTTTTAATGCTTTTATTTACTTTACTAATTAATATTTTCTTACCTGGTATTTGGTCCTACCTCTAAATAAACCACTGATTAGAAATGAAGATGGTTGGTTGAGTGTTCTCCCCTAATTAATTGGATTTACAACATAAATTTCACAAAAGCGTTTATGTCATTAGGTATTGCTGATTGGATGAAATGTACTGCAGAAAACATTTATTTTGCAGATGAAAAGCATATTGTAGTATACTTGTTTTTTTTATTACATGCATGACTATTTACTTAATTTCTGTTACTTCATTTTAGGATATTGAAAATGTATTGTAAAGTAGTGCAAATAGTTGGGTTATGGGTATAAATAGATGATTGTATGCGGGGGGGGGGGGGGAGGGGGCAGGGGACAAATATGAGTGTTCTAATAAAACATTTCAATAGCAATTCTAGACTTTCCAACAGGTATTGTAAATGGAAAAAATACCTTGCAGAAATTTGAAGGCAAAACTTTTCTTTCCTAAATAATTAATTATTTTATTGAACGCTAGATAAGGATATATTTACGTATGTCATGAAATATAAATGATATACAGCATTACAAAGCAGACATGAATGATGATGTAAGTACTAGTCAAATCCCAAATGCAGAGACAGAAGTTTTAAACACTAGCCGATGGCTCCACGCCAATTGGCATGAATGCGGTGGCAGCCCCAGGACCACTTCACGCGAATTGGCGTGAACGGCCTTCTATGGGGCTAGCAGGAGATTGCATGCGCCGATGCGTGCGCATCTCCTCTTGAAAGCCTTCAGTCTCCCAGTGGCGATCGCCGCTCGGAGACTGTTAAATGGCAAAACCGCAGTATAATTAGGCTGTACAGCGCTGCGATCTAAGGCAGCGATATACTGGGGACACAGGAGAGGGATCGGCTCTCATAGGCTGAAGCCTATGGTAGGAGGGATTTCAGAAAAAAATAAATAAATAGGTACATTTATTTAAAAAAGTAACAAAAATATTTATAAAACAAAAAATAAACATTGTGGGAACGATCAGACCCCACCAACAGAGAACTCTGTTGTTCAGGAGAAAAGGGGAGGGGGGGGATTGAGTTGTGCGGCTCTTTAGCAAGGCCTTAAACCTGCAGTGGCCTATTAACAGAAAAATGGTCTTTAGGGGGGTTTAACACTGTGGTCCTCCTCAAGTGGTTGAAGCTCGTATGTATTTCAAGTTACTGGCAAAGTATTTACAGGGCCACTATAATGTAAAATGTATACATACATATAAGATGCACATTTGTCTCAGAGTACAATGCACTATAAATAAATCTATGTGTACACATGCATTTTAAATTTTAGTTAAATTTAGTTTGAAATGAAAGTGGTCCTGTAAGAAAGAGAAATAGCAAATCAGGAGTGGCTTAGTATAACCGCCCACATATTTCACTTATGATAGGTTCATGATAAGTATTTAGTTAAACTAGAAAATTAGAGATAGTTTGAAGAACAATATAGCGGTGCATTTCTTTATTGCTAGAAATATGGTAAAACTATTGCCAGAATGCAACTGCATATAAGACATAAAAACATTTAAAAATTGCATGATGGAGGATTTTATTTTATAGACATTGATCCTGATCTATTTTGGCTCTCCTAACTTGGATACATTAGGAAAAATTTTCACATATTATAAATATTAACCTCTCTAGGACCGCATCACACCGTTGGGTGTGGCCGTGGCGCAGCCCCTGGACCGCCTAATGCAAATCGCCCTAAAGTACTAGGGAGAGGATATGCAGGAGATTGTGCATCCCCGCTTGGATGACGGAGCTCTGCTCCATCATCAGTCTCCCAGCAGCGATCGCCGATAGCAGACTGTTAGGTGGCGAAACCAACACCTATTTACTAGGTACAGTGCTACGATCTATGGCAGCGCTGTACTGGGGACAGCCGTGTGACATGGCTGTCCCCCTGGGAGACAGGAGAGCGATCGGCTCTCATAGGCTGAAACCTATGACAGCCGATCACCGTCATTGGCTGGCTTGGGGAGGGAGGGTGTTTAAAAATAAATAAATAAGGAAATGTATAATAAAATACACATAAATATTTATAAAAAAATAAATAAACATCCTGGGAGAGATCATTGCCCACCAACAGAAAGCTGTGTTGGTGGGCAGAAAAGGGGAGGAATAACTTGTGTGCTAAGTTGTTCGTCCATGCAGCGAGGCCTTAAAGCTGCAGGGGCCTATATTGTTAAAAATGGCCTGGTCTTTAGGGGTGCTTATGCCCATGGTTCTTAGGTGGTTACAATTCTAATCAGCCATCACAGTTTTCAAAAATGGTACTTTAACATGTCTTAACAAATTTAAAAAAAAAAAAAAAGTTAAGTATTTTACCACAAACTGCTTTGTGCACTTCTGATCTTCGTGACTTTGGAAGACCTCTGGATGTGATGAGAGGTTACGGAGGGGGCACATTTGCATATCCCAAATCTAAAAATGTTGATAAAAATAGGGACTTGCAGAGGTTTGGAAAATAGAAGCAAACTCATAAGGAAAATTATGATGGATCCAGTATTAGCAGTTAATTATTATTTTTTAAGAGCCAGCAAGCTGCAATTAAGTTATTTATGTGACAGCATCAGAATACAATTCTGAATCTACCTTGTGTAAAAGAATAAAAAAAAAATATTTCTTTTAAATACCTGAAAGCTTGACAGCTGTCAGCAGGGTTGTTTATTGGGCTGGGTTCTGTCTTTTTTTAGTGCTCTTTCACTTGTTGAGACATACAGCATTCCAGTGCAATAACTAACAGGTCAGCAGGTGTGTGCAGAAAAAAAAATGGCTGCTTCCCCTCATCAGTGAAACACAAGGAGCTGTCGGATATTTAACAGAGGGGGAGATTTATCAACACATTACCAACAGTTTTTTTTTATTCTTAATCTGTTCTAACCAGCAGGGAGAACAGTTCTGCATAATAATTAGAACATTCTTAAATCCTAGGTTATAGTGGCAGTTTAGCATGAATTTCTAGAGCTGCACTACAGTTAAGAAAAGTGCAAATCCATCCCTAAACTGGCGCAGATTAAGAAGTACAGATGTAGAACTGCAGGCTAGACATGATTGCAGAGTGCAGGCTAGACATGATTTGTGAGCTGCTCCTCCCCCTGCTGAATTCCTTCTCAGAGCCTGCTGCTATCAATACAGCAGATGTATTAGTTACCTTAGCAACAGCAATTCCCTTCACACACTGCACTGTCTGAGAGACCTTCCTAGCTCTTCCTATTTTACAACAGTTTTAGAAGGATCTGCATGCATCTAATGATTTCTTCAGATGCCTGAGACAGTTCTGCATGGATTTCTAAAAACCTACCAATATTTTGTCTCAGACACTCTTGATAAATGCCCCCCACAGAATGTTACATGCTGTTACATGAATAACTATAGGAATAGCAGAATATATATATATATATATATATATATATATTTGCTACATTTTCATTTAAACTACAGGATAATTTTAATGTCCTTGTATAATGGCCCTTAAACTATACCACTTATAGACATAAGATAAGTAGCCTCCATTAGCAAATAGTTATAGAAATTTCTTCCAGATTTTCCTAACGGTGGCCACTCTGTCCAATTTCTAGCGAAAAATCATTCGAGTGATCAGAAATTCGGAAGAAAAATTGTTCACTACACCATCAACGAACCAATCTTTGCTTCCTATCCATCACAACCAACAAGAAAATCCAAATTTTGGTTTGACGAAAATCCAATCGGACCACTATTTTTATAATCGTTCGTAATCGATTGTACCCATTAACAAACTATTTATAACCAATCTGATGATCAGAATTTCTGATCGCTCAAACGATTTTTTGATAGAAATTGGACCGTTAGTGGCCACTTTAAGAAACAATTATTATTACAGAACTATTGAGCATTTGCAAGCCTGCTAGTTCATAGTTTCACCCACAGCACCATTACGTGAATTTTTTGTGTAAAAAAATGTATTTTCTTGGAATTTTTTTAATTGCTTTATGCATTTCAAACTGTAAGAGTATTATAAGCTTTCCTTGACATATTTTAAGCACGCATTTTCATCTAATTGGTATTTTAGTTATATTGTTTTCACATTTTTTGATGTGTTTATAACATGTTACAGGTTTTTTTTTTTTTTTATCTTTTCTTATTTTTATTTTTACTCAAATTCTGATTTTCCTTCCTTATCTATACAACAAAAGCTTCTCTGGATGTTTTCCTTCAAGGTATAATGTTTCTGGAATGGAAATTCACTGCATGTGACTGCTGAATTGAACTGTCAAAGCCTAATTTAAGACTGGCTTTTGTTTCGTAATTGTATAAGCAAACCCAGTATGAAATAAATGTATATTTATTAAACAATAATAAAAAAAAAGGTCACAAAAGTTGATTCAGCAGCATTTACACAATTTCACTGTTGAGTAGAAATCTTATTCAATGGTATTGTTCATCTGTTATTTGCTATAAGAACACAAAATTTATCTCACCCCCATTTCATTGCTCCGCACAAGTATGCCTTTCAATGAATGATGTAAAACGGTATGCCATACGTCTATCATTTGCTTAATTTTGCCATAGGTTGAATATTATTGTTAAAACTATTCATATCTGTGACATAATTGCAGATGATAGCTAAATATCACTGGGGCTTCAATACACCTTGTACATTACCTTCATGTTTTCTAATGTCTTAAAGAGAACCTGTAACGAGAAAAAGTTCCCCTGGGGGTACTCACCTCGGTAGGGGGAAGCCTCAGGGTCCCAATGAGGCTTCCCCCTCCGCTGTAGCTGCAGTCAATCCAAGGCTGGCTCCCCCGAAGTCTCCTGCAAGCCACGCTTAACAAGCCTGACAATGCGTGCTATATTTACCTTCCCTGGCTCCAGCAGGGGGGGGCGCTATTGTGGCTCTCAACACAGAGATAGGAGAAAATAGCCGATCTCCATCGGGTCCACTCTACTACGCAGAGACTTGAGCCTGCGCAGTAGAACGGCCCGACAGTGATCGGCTATTTCTGCCTATCTCCGAGCGGAGAGACAATACTGTGCCTATGCTAGTAAATATTTACATCCTCACCATTCGGAGGGCCAGAGCGAGACCGCCGTGGAACACAGTAGGACGGGGAAGTCTCGATAGGATCCAGAGGCTTCCCACTACCAAGGTGAGTACCCCCCAGGGGAACTTTATGTCGTTACAAGTTTTCTTTAATGTCATAATCTGTATGGGCGAATTGGGAACATCAAAGTAAAGTGGTACCTTAAGGATTAATTTCAATGATTGCTTTTGAAAAAAAAAACTTAATATGAGCATTCTGGAATATTCAGATCTAACTGTCAATAATACAGTCATCTCTTTTATGTCAGTTTATTAAAATTATGAAAAATTAAATTATATGGAGCATACATGCAAAAAATGCATTCGCCCATACTTTGCCAGTATCACTTCGTAGAACTGTAGAAACAAGACTTTGAAAATGGCTATAGCTAATTGATGTTTTAGATATTATTGTTTATATTCTTGCTTGCATTAGTAATGCAGAGTAAATGAAATTAGATTATTGAAACTTTGTGTAAATATTCACATTACGTGTGCATGCTTTTAGCACTGAGTTGACCATGCTTTGAAGGGTGAATTAAGAAAGCTGTTTATTTTTTATTGGGGGGAAAAAAACATAATGCTTACTATATTTAACTATTAATCATCTGCAGAATTCAGTGACAAACTTGTAATACGTTAAAGCCAAGGTCATGCTGATTGCAGTGTTCAATGCCTTTCAGTTGCAAAAAATGATGCTTGCTCGATCCTGGATCTCTTTATTTGTGAATGGGCAATAATATGGGCAAACAAAGCGGTAGCTGGGTCACAAAGTCTTGGATGTAGCTTACTATTTATATAAAAAAATGTAAAAATTTAAGATTAAAAGTTTTTTTTTTCTGAGGGAGTAGAAATTTCATGTTCACTTATTTTTAGCAATGATCGGAAATGCATACTGTATATACTCGAGTATAAGTCTAGAAAATACTGGCCACAACAATTAACAAGGAAAGGGGCAGGGAAAAAATGCTGGGCTGCATAAAAGGAAGTGAATAATTGCAGCACTTGGGGGCCTGGAGGAGGTATTGCTGCACTTAAGGGACAGGAGGGATTAATGGCTGCAATACTGTATGCAGTGCAATTATTAAGCCCTCTTGAGCCGCAGGTACAGTCATTAACTTTGCTCGGTAGACTTATACTTGAGTCAATAAAAAAAACCTCCATCTTAAGAGGGTTGAATACTGGAGTCGACATTTATGAAGTTGACTTGTATTCAAGTATATACAGTATTTCTGATTCCGGTGATTTTCTGTATTTCCAATTTTTAATTTTCTGATCTTTGATATTCAAGGAGTATTTTATTCAGAGAATGCAAAAAAAAAAAAAAAACAGAAATCAGGACAGCAGAAAATGAAGATCAGAAAAATAGAAAATCAGTTTTGTGATTGGTCTGAAATTAATTTTTTTCTGTAAAATTCTGTGCTCTCTGATTGTCCAGTGCTTCCAAGTTATGTGATTGGACTAAAATGACCATGTTGTGGTAAATTGGATTCCCGCGGAATTCCGATTTTCTTTTTCTGATTTTGTTTTTCCGATTTCCAAATTCCCCTTGAAAATGCAGATTTCCAATCGGAAATGCGAAAATGTTAGCATCCCTATTTCTTTCTCTTATGAGCTAAATAAGCTGTAAAGGGTCTTTTAAGGCCATGCGGATTCATTTGATATGAATAATCTTGTTTGTAAAGTTAGTAAGTAAGTATACACATTGTAAGTATACACATATATTTTTTATGCACGCTCGTTACCAGATAGAAAATCAATGTACAGTAGTCCTGCTTCAAATTCAAGTTATACTAAGATTACTAGATCACTTAGCAAGAACATAACCTTGAAAAATTACACCCATTATCTTTATACATTTTTTGCTGAACATTCTACTACTATAAGTAGAAAGTTTGGCAAACTCACATATTAATGGTAGGGATGAAAAAAAATATCTAATTGTTATATTGCTAATATTTTGGTAGTTCTCAAGCAAAAAAAATGAAGAAATAAGCTGTAGTGTGATTATAAAGAAATAAAAACAACACAAATAAAAGATGCAGCAAATTTTTCAATCTACAAAAGTTGCAATGTTTCAAAATGTTGTCCGGTAAATAACAGCAGTTTTTACTAAACTAGAAAATCTAAATATCTACAGGAAAATAATTTTTCTTAAATTACATTTTTTTGTAAACATAATCAATGATATTTTAAAAAATGATGTTTTGAAAATCTTATATTAATGGTGCACTTTTTGGTAACAGTTTTTATAAGCACTGTACACATGTGCTATTTTGTTTTAAGACTGATCTCAAACTATTCACCAATAAAGCATTTGATGCTTTCAGATTTAACACTTCGGAACATGATATGTATTTTATTCATTACATACGTATATCTTTCTAAAACCTCTGTTTTGTGCTTGGTAGAACTTTTCAAATTATTCCTAAAAAAAAAAAAAAAAGATTCCCATGTATATGGTCTATGTAGAGGGCATCTTTCACACGCAAAGCAAGAACTTAATTCAGCTTCTGGAAATGAAAACTTTCTTTGACAGATAGTCAGACTGCATAGTAATTTTTAGGAAGCACAGTCACTTAGTATGATTTTGAAGAAATAAAGTTTCACTATTATGGAACTAGTAATATACAGTCAGTGAATAAAAAAATGACTAGTTTCATTAGAAGATAACTCGACGAGAGTTTTATAGTTAGCTAGCTACTTTGAGGAAAATAATTTTAAGGAGACGTTCACAAAAATGCAGAAAGATCTCCAAACGTGCATTTAGTTTAAAGGATACCAAAGCTCAAAAGTTTTGGCGGAACGGGAGAACAGGCATATCACCTGTCTTGATGCCCACCGCTTCTCCGTTCTCCTTTCTGCCACCCTTATCTTACCTAACTGACCCTGGGATCCTCTTCCAGTCGCCGGGGTCAGGCTTTACTGCATAGGTGCTGGCTGGGCTGCACACGTCCTACAGCGCATGTCCGTGGCCGGGTGACTTCGCGCGCATGACACAGTGACATCATGTGACACCATGGGCGCATGCTGTAGGACACGTACTGCCCGGCCAGCAGCTGTGTAGTAAAGCCCAACTCCGGCAACCTAGAAGAGGATCCCGGGGGGCTGTTAGGTAAAACAAGGGGGGCAGAGAGGAGTTAATCCAAAACTTTTGAGCTCTGGTATCCTTTAAATATATATTTTGGTATTTAATTAAAATTACCTTTTTTGATTACATGTTTCATTGGTGATTTATAAGAAGGATAATTTCTTCATTGATTTAGTGGTACAGAAAGAATGGAGCATAAACTCAAGCTGAAGCTTGATTGTCTGCTACACTACTTGAACTAGTTTTATTTGTCCCCGTTTCGATAAATCTGTACCACTGAAACAGTATCCCCCTCAAATATCAACACTGACTTAAAGGACCACTATCGAGAAAAATGTAAAATACATGTGTATGCATATGTATGAGGAGCACATTTCTACAAGAGTAAAATGTACTATATTATTGAGGGGTACATCGCTGTCATATGCAGTAGGTATGGACTGGTCCATTTCCTCTCCTCTTAGGGGATTCTCTGCATTTCTTTTATTCTTTACAAAAGCACTTCCTAGAAGGGAGCTGACCAGCCTCCCTAATGGTTTGCACACTGTTCTTGCAGACAGCAACATAGGGAAAAAGGAAGGTATAGTGCATTTTTATCTGGGACACACGTACATCTTTATACACATACATGTACTGTATAGTGGTCCTGTAGTCCGATAGTGTTCATTAGGTGTTCTCTTTAATTTGAGTCAGCTTAATGTGTTAGAACAGAACTTAGCGGTTCTGGTGTGAATACATGACAAGTTTTGAGAATATTAAATACATTAATCACTTATTGCGATTTTCATGTGACAGCATTTCATTTCCTACACTACAATAAGATTTTGAACTACTGTAAACAGGTATATCCCAAAGGTGCTGTACCATGAAAGATAGAGAACTGAAGCCATGCTCACTTCAAGCCCTCAATCGTGTTCAAGATCTTATTTTTTTAATTACTTTACTCAATTTAGAATATTCAAAGAGAAAATAGCTTCCTTTCCCCGTTCTTAATTCTGCATATTGCTTAATAAGTGTTATTATGTTATGCAGCTTTCCTGTTCTTTTTATTCTGACTCTAAGGGCCAATTCAATTACAAGGGAAACAAGATTATTTGGTGTGGGTAAAATGTTTGGCACTTATTGCAACCTCTTCGGAGGTTGATGCAATTAGCAATGTAATGCTTACAGTGCTTGGGCAAATTCTAATTCACCTGGCATGTTATCACGATAAGCTTGATAATACATGTGGCTTGAGTGTTAGGTTGTGGTTTTCAAGCAAACTTATGGGTGGTTTGTATTGCTTTTGCAAGCTTTTCTTCTGCCCCAAGCATCACGTATCACCTACTGCTTTCCTCCCTCTATGTCAGTTTTTGTAATTGCATTTAATATTTTCACTGCTTCTTTTAAGTATGGCCATGACATGGAGAAAAGGTGCTTTGCAAACCCATGTCAAGGATCATGTGAGTTCATATAATTATGTCATGGAGACTCACCCTGACTGCTCAATATTAGCCTGCATTGGGCATTAGGGGTTATGTAGGGCTTGGAAACATGCTAATTTTTTATTGTTATCATTAATGAAATGCAAAAGAAAAATAGAATAAAGGAATGTAGACCAGGTAAAAAAAAATTGCGCACATCTGCCCTCATTTTTTACTTTAAAAATTGCTTTCCACATCTAAAGTCACTATGGTAAGGAAAAAAACAGATGTGGGAATAATATAATAGATATTTAATTTTCGCAAGCAAGCTTGTTTTTGCCTAGGAGTTTTCTCATGACACTTTGGGCCGATTCAATCCACTCTTTCTCCTTGTTTTTCTCCTAGAAGATAATTTTTCATCTTCTGTTTAAAATAACGTTTCAGCACTCTGCTCTTCAAAAAATCAAAAAAGTAGGTGAAAAAATACTGTCAAAAATATTCTGACTATTTTCTTGCTTGCTGGAGGCTTACAGTGCATTTTATTGATACGTTATGCAAATATCCTCTAGGAGAAAACTTAGGAGAAAAAGTGAATTGGATCAGGTACTTTGTCTCAACTTGAAATATATTTTCATGCATTAGCCTATAATAGCCCTTGAAACTCACATTTGTTGTAATTGAATCTGGCCTAAGTTCTATTCTGGTCTAGAGAATGATTTGTATTTTTACTGCTCAAGTTCACTCTTTTATGCCCTTATTCTACAGCACTACCTAATTTATGGAACTGAGCATCAACTGCATTACTATTGAAATCATTTGTAAAGGAATACAAATATTTTATTGAATTGAATACAGCAGGGTTGTAATATAACCTAGATTTTGATGTTTCTATGTGATAAACTTTTAACATAAAAAGTCTATATGTGTTTTCACAAAATTCATATTTTTGTATGTCTTTAGCTATTTAATTTAGGTATAAAATAGATCCAATTGAATTAGAATATTTGAAAACATAGCTAATTTTACTATTGCTAAACAATGTAGTGTATTCATTTGATTGTTTCTTTTTGTTTTTTGCTAATATAACAACAGGCTCCGACTATTGATATTCGCCCACGATCGGCTACCATTCAAATGAATAATGCCACAAACCTTCAAGAAAGAGATGAAGAATATGGGTATGAGTGTCTCGATGGAAAAGATTGTGCCAGTTTCTTCTGCTGCTTTGAGGATTGTCGAACTGGTGCTTGGCGACATGGAAGGATACACATTCGCGTTGCGAAAATTGACTCTTACTCACGAATTTTCTTCCCAACTGCTTTCTGCTTGTTCAATTTGGTCTATTGGGTATCCTACCTTTACCTTTAAGAATAAATACAGGAATATCCAATGATGGAAACACGCACGCAACACAGGCCTTATAAAACATAAATCATTTCATTTATGGAGTAATATGGTTTGTGTACTGATCCAATGCAAAATTGTATCTGTTCTTTCAATTTATGGAGTGCCACGGGTTAGTGTCACTCATGATACCCGATATGGTGGATGACCTTTACAGCTGAGCTGGATCATTTTTTAAACTTGTATCCACATTATAGGCATTGATAACAATTTGCAGTGAGGCTAAGCAGAACAAAAGCTTATATGGAAATGTTTAATGGTGCCCTGCCATTTAATAAACTTGCTATGTAAATGTCTCATTGCATTTCACTTCTAGATGTAATAGTGACACTTATCTGAAATTTAACTGGAAACTCATACTAGACTTCTTATCAGTTAAAAAGCACATGTACAATGATGTAAATATTTTATTTACTTATCCCTTTAAATGCATAAGTCAATGCATGCGTCTATCGGAGCCAACACACAGTATTGTACTACCATACAATGTTGTTATTTTTATCCTTTATGTCTACTTGTGATATATTTAAGGTAAGTAATTGTATGAATTCACATTACCTGCTCAGCATACATATCTTTGTTTTCGTGCATGAAAACTGATTCTTACTGCACTTTCCCTGGGTACCTTTACATATGCCTTAAGGATATCAAGGAAAAGCAATCTGCTTTTCTTAAACCCTAGTCTTTCAGTATTGAACCACCTGCCAAAGGGGAAAGCCAAGTTGCAGAATCTTAATTTTTGCTACTGCTGTTATTAAGTATAGATTTATTTTTTATTAATTTTAAGTGAGTAACTATTGGGGTGTCAGATTTGGCACCACAGTAGGCTGTTGAAAGGAAGACAGTTTAATTTTGTAAAAAAAAAATCTATTTCAGCAAATATTTTGCTTATAATATTAAACCATTTATAAGAGTTTAGAGACCTATTTATAGCATGTAAACTTTACTGGCAACAGTTGTATTTACTATGAAGATTTAGAGACTTATGTCGATTTAAAATTGTAAAATGTCTTTTGGCAAGTGCTAAACAGTCAA
The DNA here is from genome assembly GCF_040937935.1 of Hyperolius riggenbachi. Classification (NCBI taxonomy): domain Eukaryota; kingdom Metazoa; phylum Chordata; class Amphibia; order Anura; family Hyperoliidae; genus Hyperolius; species Hyperolius riggenbachi. The sequence goes on from NC_090648.1 coordinate 449,080,164, forward strand.
GTCTTTTATGCGAATATGAAGAAATGTTTACAAAATTCTAAAGTCTATCCAGAATGGGAATTTTTGTTTACATGCGAGAAGGCAGATTATTTACAAGCACTGTATGTGCTGGAAACTCCATTAGATAGTTAACTACTTTATTCCCAGACATAGATTTAAATGTAAAACATGTTTAAACTCCCTGGCGTCTTTAAAAATGAAAAGTAAAAATTTGAAAGAAAATACATTAAAGTAATCCTGTAGTAGATCTCTGTAAATATAGCTGGTGATAACGCTCTTTAGCAGTGCTGAATGTTGGTACCAACAGAGCTCAAGCGCTGTAAAAACAGCGCAAGAGATTTGGGCACAGCCGGCGCCACTGTAGGCTATAATAGGAATTACAGCTATAGCAGTGCTCAGTGAGTAATTTGGGCGCCATTAAAAGATGGAGCACAAATTTCTACAAAAACACTGTAATTCGGCCACCAGCAATAGCTGGAAGCTGAATTACATCTTTCCCCCACTATCCATGGCAGCATGGGATGGAAATAGTAATGAAGGCCTCCGGGACTTGTGCAGGAGCAGGGTTAGCCATTTATCAGCTTTATCCTGTGCCCAAATCTCCCAATGGCTGTTTCATAGGTACGCAACAGCTCTCCAAAACCCGACTAGGATGCAGAATTTAGCTGGTCTTACTGATGCAAAAGACCTACCATACAACTTTCTTGCAATAAAGCAAGTCATAAAACAAGTGTGGACATCATAATCTTTACATCCATAACAAGTGTAGCCATGAAAACACCTGATTTAAAGGATGGATCACTGTAATGGAGGGAGTGGCGTAGTAGTTGTGGTCCCCTTACAGCCCTGGGCTCCCTGCAGTCACAGGGGCTGCCCCCTGTAGTTATGCCCCTGCTAGCCAGGAAGCAGTCACATGACATGGGGTGAGACACCAGGAGCTCCTGTCTGTTTTCAGATTTGAGTCCACCTTCAGGATTCATCACGCTCCTCAAAACTCTGCTATTAATAATGGCAATATTGCTGAGGTATAATAGCTGTAAACTTTGCTGCTTTGACTCTTGTTTAGATTACAGGTATCCACTACAGAATCCCTTTAAGGTATACTAAGTTTGGACTTCAAAATGTAATCACAGGTCTTCATGAGAATATAATTTATATATTTTGGTCAAAAAAACCTTTTATCTTTGCAAGCTTTATATGAAGTGATAGTCTGCGTAAGCTCAGCACAAGTCTATGTTGTTTGTGCTAAGAACATTTTGGGAAAGTTTCAATATGCATATCATCAGAAATACTAGTAATGCAGTGCAAACAAGAACAAATAATTGATATGAAACATATAGCTATAAGAAGGTAAACATATATGTTACTAGATTTAAAATAAAAATACACGTTTTTTTTTAAATACGATAAAAAATGATGGGTAGATACTTTTTTATAGGACAACTCAGCTGCCCAGGTTCATATACATTTATTCACTCACTGAATACGTCTATTGCAATCTATATATGTTTTGCCAAATATTGTACAGTGTGCCAGTGAATGCCAGAGAAGGAGTGGTCAGCTATGAAAGAAATATTGGTATGTAACATATCTCTAGTATTTAAAGTGATATTCCATCCTTTGAGAAAAAGTCCCTAGGCACCAGTCTACTTTCCCAATGCCCTCCAGTGTGTTATGGTCCATGGTGAGCACTGCTCTCCTCTCTGGGATGCTAACTGGGGAGAGCATGTGTCTGAAGGCCATTGCCAAGGGCTGGATCAACATAAATAACCATTTGTGCATAGAGTCGGCTTTGCACAATGACATTATAACTGTACTTCTTATACATCCAGAAGATCCAAAAGAGATACACAGGATGGTACATCACTGGCAAGTGGTAGAAGATGTTACAAAAGGCACCCAAACAAAGGTTAGGATGATTTAAATGAATTAAAGGAAGGTAAATGTGAGCTTACCATCAATGATTCACTGAACGTAAGTCTTCAGACTTTTATTCTCCCCAACAAAATGACAACCCGTTTCACGGCTAGGAGCCACTTCATCAAGCCTATACAAAGTGCAAGGTTTGTAGTGAGTTGGAGCTCTGAGCGCCTTTAATTGATTTAAAACATCTTAACCTTTTTTGGGCACCTCTTGTGGTTTGTCTTGGATGTTTTTATCCCACTTGGAGTTCAGATTTTATTTTTGGGAGTTGCAACCAGGATTGGGGTTCAAGGCCAAGTGGGGACGGTTCTTCTCCACATGTCTATATAAGTGGTTGCCTGCTTAGAATCCCATTTTTGTGAGTATTACTCCACTTTGTGCATTGTGTAACATCTCTTACTCAATGATACTGCACCAGATTGGGCTCCCATTGCCCCTGTGTTTTTCCCCTCTACAAGTGGTAGAAGAGGTAAGGATACTTTTTTGATATAGCATAGTGGGCATGCACCTAATAACTAAATTTTAGTAGAAAAACCACTTTGATATCTGCCAGTAATATATACTAATATATACTGTACATCTTTTCATTAAATTAATACATTTTTTACATTTCAGAAGCATATACAGTGCCAACATTTCAGCCATACAATTAAAATATAATGGGAGGGATGTTGTAAATGTCTGAACAGTCACAGGCTCGTGTGCATTAGATGCACTAAACACCAATGCAGGCTTTTTACAACATGTAGCTAGTTTGCTTCAGTGTTCACATTACAGTATTTATTGCCATTAAGAATTATATGCATGATTTTTTTTTAACTATTATTGTTCTTTTGTCATTTTTGTTAATTTGCAAAATGTAAGGATTTTGGTGTGGAGGGGAAAGATGTGCCAAGTTTTGCAGATATCTAATACTAAATATTAATTTTAGTTTTGGCACTTATTCATGTTTATGTTTATTTTTAATCAATGACTACTCCTACTTATTTATGCTGATTACTTACATTTAACAAAAGTTCCCAGGTTTGTTTTTATAGCTGTAGATCTTCAGAGTTACAAAATAATGTGTTGCTTGAACATAAAAGCAAACATTTTGTGCTGTAGATCTGTGTTACTCCACATTTTTTTGGTATGTACTCCTTTTGAGTGCCTGTGCTCGCCAAGTACCCCTTGGTATGGTAAAAATTATCTCACATACCCCTTAACATTGTTTCTAAACAAATTCTATGAGTTTACTATGACATTTAAAGAGCTAAAATAGGAATTTAGTGTTTTTGTTTGTGTAGACTTTTTTCGATTTTTTTCATTTTTGAAAACTCAAAAATGTCTATAATTAATTAACTACATCAAGCCCAAATAGCCCCTGGACCCATCAGAAGTACCATAGGGGTACACATGCCATACGCTGAGAACCTAGGCTATAGATAGCCTTAGCTTGCAGAATTTCTTTCTATGACCCAAAATAATCACAACTTCAGACAAAATCTAATGTAAAACAGACCCAGTCATTGCATTCATGGGTATAAATACATTTATCTGGAAATGGTATTCCTTAAATGAAATTTCTGCTGTTCACAAATATACTTCTTCTTTTGGGTGTGTAGCACAACAAGAGAAAGTAATTAAATGTTACCGCACAAACAAGATTCAAAGAATAAGATAGTTGTGTAGAGTCCTGTGTTGCTATGGAGACATGCCTGTAAAATGTAGATCTGCATATAGTCTTTTAAACTCATTGCTAATATACTGGCAGTGTTGCTGCTATAGCAGTTCATTGTCTTCTAGAAGCAACCAGCGGTTTAATGGTTGGTTCAGGAGATATTAGATATAATCACTTTCCATGTGAACTTAATATATTTGACACTGAAGGACTTAAATTCATTAAATTGTGCTTAAAGAGGAACTTAAGTCTAAACAAACCAAACATACTGTCATTAAGTTACATTAGTTATGTTAATTGAAATAGATAGGTAATATAATCTCTTACCCACCCCCCTGTTTTAAAAGAACAGGCAAATGTTTAATTTCACGAGGGCAGCCATCTTTTTGGTTGAAAGGAGGTGACGGAGCATGAGACACAGTTCCAACTGTCCTGTGTGCTGATCACCTCTCCCAGTTGCTAGGCAACGTGAATAACATAGAAAATGCCATCATGCTTTGCACAGCATCAGGGGAAAAAAGCCCGGTCAGTTTCCTTTGATGGGTGGAGCTTAGCTAAAAATGCAGCTAAAACTGATGCTTTGGTAAGAAAAACAAAGTTCTGATGCTGTGAAACTGTTAAATAAACACCAAGCCTTTTCAGTTCTGCTGAGTAGATTTTTAGTCCGGAGGTTCACTTCAGTGGGCAGTACTTCTGGACTAGGAACAGTGAACTGGAGTCAGTAGGGGGTTTTTTTTGTTGTTTTTTTGTTTGTTTGTTTGTTTTAGTAAAATTATGGAAATCCCATTTAAGTCACCTTTCTGTTTTTATATAATGGATTAACCATGGAGGCATCGCCTACTTGCATATTCTTAGGAAAGCACTCTACAGTCTGTTCACAAATCCTACTGTATTTAGTAGCATTTTCTATGTTTCATGCTCTACTACCCTGATACAAAGTGTACTTTGTATTAATGTAGTGTTTAATAGGCTGTTTGCATGTTTAATTTACCCTGTACTGACAGATTCCTGGAAACAGAGTCCTAGAAAATTGCCTGATAGAATTACAGCTACTAGTGCTCATATATCAAAGGCAAAATTCAACATTTAGCGGCATTTCATTAGCTCTATTTTAGTTAGATGAGAAAAATAAATCAGCTGCTTACTAATTCATTTAGGATTCCTTTGTTGGGATGGTTTACTAAAGAAAATGTAGATTGTGAAGAGCAGCAATGCACATGTCTGTTCAATGTGTATCTCCTGGATTATTTTTGTTGTCTTTAATCCAGGGTGTCCGATTGATCCTCCAAAGTTAACACAGTCCTGGTCCCTGTTTTCAACTGTAGACCTTTTTTTTTTACCTAGGAAATCCTTTGGATTAGTGGGGAAATGTATTCTAGGATTCTTAAAACGTTCAGATAAAGTTGACTTTTACTAAATATCTGTAGAATGCCATTCTTAGCGACAAATTGTTATCTCGTCTTGATCTTCCAGGAATACGATGGTTATTATTGTTGTTCATGTATTACCTGTATTTATATAGTGCTGGCACCTTATATAGTATACAAAAACATCCAGATCAGTTGGGGAAGACTGGAAGGGTACAACCCTATGAAAGTCTTTTTGGCAGAGTTGCGTTTAATTGACTTAAATATTGTCTGCATGAACCTGTAGCATTTAAGTTAGTTTTGGAGAACTAACTAACTTCCTCATGCATTTCCAACCAGACGTGTTGGAGAAGATGTTGCTTTTTTTCTGTAGGCCATCTTATTACTAATGCTTCATTTTCACCAAAGTGCACTAAGGCTATATATATTCATTCACACCTTGCTAAAATCATATCATATCACTAGATGACATCTCATCATTATAGCAGGGTATACTATACTGGGGATTCTAAATGAGAATTGTTCGGTGATGTAATATGGAACTTCCTTTTCAGCATGATGCTCAAAACCAACGTGAAGTTTGATGGACTTTTTGTACATGGACTCACTGCCTTGTACCTGGGATTGCTAAATGTCAAGTTGCAGGGATGCCTACTACTGTTAGAAATATGTTATAATGTATAATTATTTCGGGAATCATCTGAAGCTTTGCTTGCCTTTTGCAGAGCGTAACGCTTGTGCAAGGCATAATGCCTTGAAAAAAACTTGTACCAATACAATTTCTCTGATTTTTTTGACAAGATAAATTGATCAAAAGATCAGAGAGCACGTGCAATGTAAAAACTTTAGTTCTTCATTCCCATAAAAGATATTTTTGTCCCGAACCTTTTTTTCCTTCTGTAAATAAACATTATGTCAGTGTTCAAGAAAATATCAGCATCGAGGTGGTTATGACTCTCATTTTTATAAAAAAAAAAAGATCAAGAAAGCAAACGTATACCTGTAAATGTTTTTGTCGGTGTAAGTTACGTGTTCAGTGTGATGTTTACTACTTTTTGGTGTAAAAAGAGCAATATTATGAAATGCTGCTTTTTGTTGGAAAGAAAATGTAAACAGATTCATTTGATTTATTCACTTTTCTGACCCTATAGTAAATTTTCACCATGTTCAAAATTATACTGAATCATGCATTAATTTGTTTGGCTTTCAGATTTAGCAAAATTATTAGGCGGCTCCAACGTTTGGCCTCATTTCCTCCTTAAAGTAGACCTGAACTCTTGCATAGAACAGAAGAAAAACACAGAGAAATCCACCCTGTATGTAATTTACAGAGTTTAGTTTGTTTAATTCCTCCCATCAGTCAGTAATCACAAGTGTAATTTGATATCTCAGCTGTGTCAACACAGGAATTTAGCAGTCCTCAGCAGATCATAACAGCTAATATGTAAACACAGGATGTTAACCCTTTCTCTGCTTCCATGAGACCAGGAAGTAGACACACTACAGATTTATTGCAGGAGTTCTCTAAGTTGTAACACAGAAATGTTTTCTTTAAAGGTTATTATGCTGTTGCTTATCTTTTAGAGCAGAGAGGAAGTCCTCAGTCCAGGTCCGCTTTAACTATACCATTAAAAAGTCATATCAGGATATATTAACTACACAGTGGGGTAACCGAATAACACGTGTAAAGTGTTAAATGTAATGTATTGCATTACGCTGTAGTCATCATGTGTAACACTTTACACATGTTATTCTGATTATCACAATGTTGTGAATATACCCCACAGTGTGTCATGGTTTGAACAGGAGTGTAGCAAGGGAGCTTAGAGAGTACAGGGGGCTGCGAGAAGCCCCAGTTAAGTAAAAATCCTTTTGTTCCCTTCATCTCAGTTTTTTTAATTAAGTAATCCTGTAAGGGTAAAAAAGTGCCCCTGGAGGTACTTACCTTGGGAGGGTGAAGCCTCTGAATCCTAATGAGACCTCCCCTGTCCCTTTCAGCTTTGGGTATCCAGCCCTGGCAGCCCCCGAACAGCATGTACCCATATTTACCAATCCGCGCTCCTAGGCAGGCATAGTACAAGCTTCCTCTCGGGCTCCGGTGCAAATAGCAACGCCCGATCGGTAGAGTGGATGCAACCTGGCTCAGGTATTTCCACTGGAGCCCGAGGGGAAGCTTGTACTGTGCCTGCGCAGGAATACGGAATTGGTAAATTTTGCTGGGTGCTGAAGCCACTACTGCACCACCACCACCCGCCGCCAAGCTGGTCAGCAGATTTTCGGGGGCTACCAGCACTGGATCTCTGAGGCTGAAAAGGACAGGGGAAGCCTCTTTAGAACCCAGCGGCTTCCATCTCCTGAGGTAAGTACCCCCAAGGAGAACTTTTTTCCTTACAGTTCCTCTTTTTAAAGTATCTCAAGCTTGTCTCTTTGTGATCAAAACCATTGTAATAGCAGACAGGACTAACTTCAGCTAGCTTGCTCCAAACTATATTTCATTTTTAACTTAAGTTGCTGAGATGTACTCATAAACTATCTTTCTGTCTCAATTGAATTTTATTGAAAGGTAAATGTTAACAAATTGTGACACACCATACAATGTAGCATCATCATGACTATAACATACACATAAATAAGGTTAACAAGTATTTAGTGTTAACATTTCATGCTACACAATTTCCTTCTGTTTTAAGAAGGCAAATTTCACCAAGCATTGCTTATTAGTAGGAGGGCTTTTCAGTCTCTTTTAACCCCCCTATACATCTATAGTGGTTTGGGTCACCCCAAGCTGCTTGGTTACTCTGTTGTGCTACACAATAAAAGCTTTTTGGAATTTAACATGTCATATCGCAACTTCAAGTATAAAACATTCTGATTGGGTTTATAATATAGCCAAGAAATGTGTCATTGAGGTATAAGCCATGTCAATTAGCAACTGAGGTTTAGGGAGTACATATGTGCCAGTCGTATGTAATCAGGGTGCAGGGAGAAGCAGAAAGATGGCTCTCCCTGCTCTACCTAATCTTGGGGAAATATAATGCAAAATGGCTACCTACTGATGTTTTCCTTTGGCTGCATAATTTGATGCCTGGCTATTGCCGATACCCAAATCACAGGGATTTTATTGAAATTCAGACTGCGCTGATAAAGCCGTAATTAAAATTATGGCCTATAGCAGCTCCCAAATCTGGCACAGCATGGTGCTGAGCAGGCTCTGAAATTACCTGTCTCAAGGTTTAGGTGCCTTAGTATTTCACATTTTGCTAAAGACAGGCTTGCCATATTATTGCCTTGTTCATTACCTGGTTTCCAAAGCAAGGTTAAGATGAAATAAAGATGAATTATGTGGGTGTTAATGTTTGAACTACAAAGATTATAAAAGGGGGCAGGGAGAGAGGAGCATTCCAAGGGATGGTAGAGAAGGAGTAGGTAGAAGAGAAACCTAGCATTACCACCAAGAAAGAAGAGAGGAGTGGGGAGTGATTTATAATTAAAATTTTATATTAATATTTAAATGTATTGTACACTACTTTTTTTAGATATTTATCTAAGATCTATTGACACAAAAAAGAAATGAATAGCACAAAACAAAACAAAAAAAGAAATTAAATGAAAATAAAAATGTGTGTGGAGGGGACAAATGGACAAACGTGATCTTGTAAAAAGGGTGTAAAAATATGATTCAGAATCAGAAGTAACATTTTTGATGGTAAAGTTGCTCATTTTTGATGGTAAACCTGCTGAGATCTGAGAATACAATATGATCATTTTTGCTTAACCAAAAGTTTTGTGAAGGTTTCACCATTTTGCAAATAGGAGAGTGATCAGGCAAGTATATGGGCATGAGAAAACATTTTGCAAGATGCATTGAGGTCAATGGGCTTAAAGAGACTCTGTAACCTCAAAAACATCCCCTGGGGGGTACTCACCTCGGGTGGGGGAAGCCTCCGGATCCTAATGAGGCTTCCCACGCCGTCCTCTGTCCCACGAGGGTCTTGCTGCAGCCCTCCGAACAGCCGGCGACAGACCCGACTGTAAATTCAATATTAACCTTTGCTGGCTCCAGCGGGGGCGCTGTGGCTGCTTTCGGCTCCGAACTACATGGAAATACCCGATCTCAGTCGGGTCCACTCTACTGCGCAGGCGCCGGAAACTTGCGCCTGCGCAGTAGAGCAAACCCGACGGCGATTGGGTATTTCCGCCTACTTCAGAGCCGACAGCCGTCAGAGCGCCTGCGCAGGAGCCGGGAAGGTAAATATTGACGTCATCTTTCACGGAGGGCTGCAGCGAGACCCCTGAGGGACGGAGGGCGGCGTGGAAAGCCTCATTAGGATCCGGAGGCTTCCCCCACCCGAGGTGAGTACCCCCCAGGGGACGTTTTGACGTTACAGATCCTCTTTAAGAAGACTGACGCTAATGCAAATGAGAAGATGAATATTTCTTAAAAGTTCAATTTCTAATCAAAAATGAGTTTGAAAATATGAGACCATTAGCCTTCAGCAATTTCCTGTATTGTTTAATGGTATTGTGTCTCTACCCACAAAGACCCTGGACTGGAGTCAGGCTACACGTGATGCCAGGTACTTTGTCAGAACATGATCATGGAGCATAGAGCTGCCTGTAAATGGGTATCAGTTCAAAAGGGCTCCAGAACCATCTGTGTAAAAAGGGCTCTGCCACAGACTTCAATGACAAGGGCTCCCGTTATTTTATATCGACTATATCATGGAAATTTTTGTGGTTACGATAAAGTACTTTACCAGTAAAATACTTTCCAGCATGCAAGAAAAACAAAAAAATAAAGTTTACTTTTTAATCTACTTTTAAGTACTTTTCCAATTTCTAGGTGCTGCAAAGTTACTCCTACCACACACCAAGTGAAACTATGTCATTAAAATCACTAACTGATGAAGGGAATTACATAGATTATCTCATTACAGTGACATCTGTCAAAGGGTGGGATATATTAGGCAACGGGTTATTACTCAATTCTTGAAAGTTACATTGTTATTTTGGTTAAGGAAAAAAACATCAAGTTCAACCAGAAAAACCAGAAAAAAAAACTGTCCTACACCCACCCATATCCCAGTTGACACAGAGCAAGGCAAAAAAAAAAAGTTTACATGGCTTGAGGCAATTATCCATAAAAGAAAAAAATATCCTTTCCAACACCAAATAGGGACCACATAAAACCCCTGGATTCCAAACACCACTGGAAACTACTTAGTATTTGGGCAGCACGGTGGCGTAGTGGTTAGCTCTCTTGCCTTGCAGCGCTGGGTCCCTGGTTCGAATCCCAGCCAGGGCACTATCTGCAAAGAGTTTGTATGTTCTCTCCGTGTCTGCGTGGGTTTCCTCGGGGCACTCCGGTTTCCTCCCACATTCTAAAAACATACAGATAAGTTAATTGGCTCCCTCTAAAATTGGCCCTAGACTACAGTACTTACACTACATAATATAGACATATGGCAAGGGATTAGATTGTGAGCTCCTTTGAGGGACAGTTAGTGACAAGATATATATATACGCTGTACAGCGCTGCGTAATATGTCGGCGCTATATAAATACTAAATAATAATAATAATAATATTTGTAGCCATGATAAACCCTGCGGTAAGATATTCCACATTTTATCCAATCTTACTGTAACAAAAACAAAACCTTTCAAAATAGATTAAAAAAAACATTTCTCTTCCATATGAAGATCATGTCCTCTTGCCTTTTGTACAAGGGCCAAAAAGCTCCTCCATCCATCTTTTGTATTGCCCTCTGATGTATTAATACTTATTAATCAGGTCACCTCTTAGTCCTTTTTTACCTAGCTAAATAAGCCCAGTTTGTCCTACCTTTCGTGGTAAATGAGACCTTCCATCCCTTAATCCTTGATTATTTAGGTGTCTAACTTTGTACCTGTTCAAGAACATCAATGTCCTTACTATGGCGTGATGACCAAAACTGCATCCAATACTCCAGATGTGGCCTGACAATTGATTTATACAGAGGGAGTAGTATACTAGCATCTCTTGATTTTATTTACCTTTTTATGTATCCCAGAATTGTATTTGCTTTAGCTGCTGCTGCTGCTGCTGCTTAGCATTGTACACAATTACTTATCAAACAGTATTACCAAGTCCTTCAAGTCTGATGTTCCCAGCTGTATGTCATTCATTTCATATGGTGCTCTAGTGTGGGCTCATCCAAAATATAGGACTTTACATTTATCAACATCAAATTTCATCTGGCATATGCCTGCCTATATGGCAATGTTGCTGAGATCCTGTTGTAATATGTCACTAGCCTGCTTAGTGTTAATAGTTCTAAATAATTTTTTATCATCTGCTTAGATAGCAAAATTACTCCTTAATCCTTCAAAAATTTTCACATTTTGAGTATGATCCATTTACAACCAATGTTTGCCTTCTGTCTCTTAATCAGTTCCCTATACAGTACAGGTGAACACTTGATTATTATTATTTAGTATTTATATAAAGATGACATCTTCCGCAGCGATGTACAGAGTATATTGTCACTAACTGTCCCTCAGAGGAGCTCACAATCTAATACCAACCATAGCTATATGTCTATGTATGTATCATGTAGTGTATAGAGATGGCCCGAACCTTAAATTTTCGCGAATGCAAACTTCCGCAACAGTTCGCAAACATGTGAATTTCCGCGAACCGCAATAGACTTCAATTAGGAGGCGAACTTTGAAAACTAGAAACATTTATGCTGGTGATGAAAAAGATGTTTCAAGGGGTGTTACACCTGGAGGGGGGCATGGCGGAGTGGGATACACGCCAAAACTCCCCGGGAAAAATCAGGATTTGACGCACAGCAGCGTTTTAAGGGCAGAAATCATATTTTATTGCTAAATTGGAGGCCTAAAGTGCTTTAAAACATCTTGCAAGTGTATACATCAATCAGGAAGTGTAATTAGTGTACTGCTTCACAGTGACAGACTAAACTCACTGTGTAACGCACCGCAAACAGCTGTTTGTGTAGTGACGGCCGTGCTGGACTGGTGCGCACCATGGCCAGAGTGCAGGCGATGGCGGTTTTCAGGCCCATATGGTCGGGCTGAGGTAGCTGAAGGACAGAACAACAGTGACTGAGTGTCCAGCTGATCGAATTTGGTCTCTCCACAATGAAGCAACGACGTTATTATCTGTCTTCTTGGGTCAGGTGTGCCCCCCAACCCCAACACACTCATATAGCCGGCGGTCATCATTTCTTCATTGTGATACGCAAGCCCCTTCACCGTCTTCAGGCAGGCCTAAGCGTGCTTTGCAGACCAGGCATCCGTGGTCAGATGGACCCTTGACCCAACGCTGTGTGCCAGAGATGTCACCACTTGCCTTTCAACATCACGGTACAGTTTAGGTATCGCCTTTTTTGTGAAATAATTGCAGCCTGGTATCTTCCACTGCGGTGCATGGCTTTGCTTTTGTGTGCTGCTTTTCCTCAGGTGGTCATCCCATTGCAGTTTGTGCTTTGTAATCATGTGCCTTCGTAAAGTAGTTGTCCCTACGCGGGTCTTGGTCTTTCCACAACTCAATTTTCGGTGGCAGAGAATACAGATGGCATTGCTCTCATCTGAGGCAGACACACAAAAAAATTTCCACCAGAATCAGAGCAGGAGGAGGAAGATATGTCACGCTTCCGTGCGGAAGCTGAGAAAGATGAGGTGTTCTGTGTCAAATAGTCAACTACATCCTGACAATATTGGGGGTTGATGGCACATGCCTTCTTCTGAACACTGTACTTTGGTCGAGGGCCGCACGAAATCACGACAGCGTGACCTTGAACAGCTGCCAGGTGGCCTGCCTCTGGCTCTGTGTAACGATCGGTGTCAACACGCAGAGAGAATCTGATTATTGGTGGGCTGCAGACTCACCAATAATGCAGATATACACCGGATTATGAATGATCTGCAGAATCACTAATAATCCAGGTATGTCTAACCTCTGGACACCTGAGACGTGAGTGTACAGTATCACAGTAACACTTTGAGAGGGAACTGCCAGGAAGACTGGAGGCAGTGAGGAGAAGGAAATTCACCCCTAGACGTGGGTGAATTCCCTTAGGCCAAAGGCTCTCTAGGAGAGGGACCTAGGCCTGGTTGCGGGAAGCCCTGCTGCTAATGTGAACAGATTTGACCTATCTGGTTGTGAGATCCTATCTCACTACAGCCTAGTGGCGAACCAAGGAAGTACAGATATACAGTGCTAGTCTTGGGTGTGTGGTGCGTAGTTACAACACCCCGAAACTAGTCTAAAGCATAACATAGAACTGACACAGTATCCTAGTCTTGGGTGTGAGGTCCGTAGTCACAACACCCTGGAACTGGTCTAAAGCATAACATAGAACTGACACAGTATCCTAGTCTTGGGTGTGAGGTCCGTAGTCACAACACCCTGGAACTGGTCTTAAACATAACATAGAACTGACACAGTATCCTAGTCTTGGGTGTGAGGTCCATAGTCACAACACCCTGGAACTGGTCTAAAGCATAACATAGAACTGACACAGTATCCTAGTCTTGGGTGTGAGTTCCGTAGTCACAACACCCGGGAACTGGTCTAAGCATAACATAGAATAACATAACATGAGAAGGTAATCTAGCTCAGTGTGGATTCCCAGGTCCGTCCTGGTTCAACCACACTGTAGGATCTGACTGAGGTCTGTGTGCTAACACGTTAAGCATTTGCAACGGCAGACGATGTGAGACTGAGGGACAAGTGGTTATATAGTGCAGCGCTGGTCAGCGCCGCCCAGTCCCTTCCAGCCAATCCGTATCCATCCTTGGATCAGCTGACCGGCGGGGTCAGCTGATCCCTCTCTGCTTCCCATAAAGCTTCTGTCTTGCCGCGCGCGCGTGTATTCCGCAGCCTATGTGCACAGGAAGGCTGTATAGCATCAGACACATGTCGCCGCGTGTAAACCGCCGGAGCAGACGCGGAAACGGCCGCCATGCAGCCAGAGCACGCGGTGGCCATTCCGCAATCCTTCACACTCTGCCTTTTGTTTTGTCCATATTAGGGGGATGAAGTGAAAGGTATGCACTGACTTGACTAATACAATGTACGGTTACACAGGTGCAGTGAACAGGTTGCAGTGACTGCTGGTACAACAATGTGCGGTTACACAAGTGCAGTTAACAGGTATGCACGGACTGGTATATAAAACAGCGTGCGGTCACACAGGTGCAGTGAACAGGTGTGCAGTGACTGGTATTACAAATGTGCAGCTGTCACACACACAGGTACCGTGAACAGGTGCAGTGACTGGTGGTGGTATATAAAACTGCGTGCACTCACATAGGTAGGTAGGTGCACTGAACAGGTGGGTATGCAGTGATTGGTATTACAAATGTGCAGCTGTCACACACACACACAGGTACCGTGAACAGTGCACAATAGCGAACCACGGAAGTTCGCCGTTCCTGTTCACCGCCGAACCGTTCGGGCCATCTCTAGTAGTGTATGTATCGTAGTCTAGGGCCAATTTAAAAGCCAATTAACTTATCAGCATGTTTTGGGGATGTGGAAGGAAATTATTGTGCTTGGAGAAAACCCACACTGACACGGGGAGTGCATACAAACTCCTAGCAGATAGTGCCCTAGCTGGGATTCAAAATGGGGACCCAGCACTGCTTGGCGAGAGTGCCAACCCCTATGCCACCATGCTGCCCCTACACTTTCTTGTAGTTTATGTACCCTCAGCTTCTGCACTAGGTTATTGGGTTTAACGGTATTTAAAAGTCTTGGCAAATTCCAAGTATATTACATCTATTGCTTTCCAAAAATGTTATCGCTTCATAAAAACTGAACATGTTTGTTGGACAGGATCTGTCTTTAAAAAAAACAATGCTATTGAACTGAAATGAGATTATAATGTAGTATATCATTTTGTAGCATTAGAGATGGGTGAGCAAAATTATCAAGATAATTCTTGCAGTGAATTGGGCCTATTTCACTTACCAAATTATTCCATGAGACCAGGCTTGAGATTCGCTATGGAGTTGCTTTTCTGCTGATTGTTCATGGGCAAAGCCCAGGGGGCAATACAGCAGCAAAATGCAGGAAACGCAGAATGGTCATCTGCTGGGTGAATCCTTTGCTCTCAGAATACACAGTAAGCCCCAGCAGCTAATCCACACAGATCCTACCACAGCGATATATATAGGGGGTGGAAGGAAGTTTTCTGTTTTCTGTGTGAAAGGAGCTAGACAGAGACAGGGAGGTAATTGTATTGGGATGCAGGAGCAGATAGCTGTAAGTTAGCTGCATTGTACCAACCTAAAGTGATATTATTAGGATTTATTGTGTGGATGTAGATAGTAGAAGTGTGTTTTCTTAGTCACTACTCACAACTAGGTAGTGTTCTACTGTAGGGTAACAAGCTTCTTCAGCAGCTTTATTATACAAACATAGAGAACTGTCATTTCTAGGATGTATTGTGTGCTGATATAAATAGGTAAAACTGTGTGGACTTAGTTACTACTTACAAAAACTTGGTAGTACTACAGCCATAGCCAGCGCTGCCATAGAGGCAAAGGGGGCAATTGCCCCAGGGCCTCGACCTCTGCAGGGGCCCCACACTGCTGACCCTGGCAACTGTTCTGTCCCCGCTACTCTCCGAGGCCCTGCTTATGAGATATCGCTACGCTACCACAGATTCCCTGCTCATCCCTTCAGCTTTTTCGCTCCTGTCCTCTCTCTCTCTCCCCCTACCACGCAGTTGCAGTCACTCACTATCTGTCCGGTTGGAAGAGCTGGTGTCTACGATGACGGAATTCTCCTGTATCTTTATCTTTATGGGCCCCCCGTGATGACATCATCAAGTGAAGACCTTTCTACACAGAAGAATGCCGTTGTTATGTCTGGTAGTGCTGCCTCACTGACTCCAGTGCTTCCAACTGGACAGATAGTGAGTAACTGCAGCTCCTTGGTAGGGGGGAAGAGATAGAGAGAAAGAGAGGACAGGAGGGGAAAGCTACTGAAGGGATGAGAAGGAGACATCTGCATCAGAGGAAGGGAAGCAGTCAGGCACATAAGTCAAACATCATGAATAGGAGATGTGTCCTCAACGGTGATTCCTTCATACAGCCTTATCAATCCCTGCCATGTACTGACCAAAAGTCCAAAACAGGCTGTCTACATGTGGGTTTGATATGGCTGTGTAAAACTTAAAGCTATAGGCTTGCTTTTATCCCCCTATACATTCCTGGTAGTTAGGGTCACCCTGAGCTGCTTGGTTACGAGAGAGAGAGAGAGAGAGAGAGAGAGAGAGAGAGAGAGAGAGAGAGAGAGAGAGAGAGAGAGAGAGAAAAACAAAGGTCCCTGATGCAGCGCAACCTCTGCACCCCCTATTGTTACGCCCCTGACCACCAACAATTCCACATCTAACAGGGGGAAACATCCTCTACCCACACACCCCTTTCCCCTTGATCTCTATATGATCTAATATCCTAATAAAACCGCTATATGGTACTCGGCTCTCTTTATACTTAAAGAGGAACTCCAGTGAAAATAATGTAATAAAAAAGTGCTTCATTTTTACAATAATTATGTATAAATGATTTTGTCAGTGTTTGCCCATTGTAAAATCTTTTAAATACATGATTTACATTCTGACATTTATTACATGGTGACATTTTTACTGTTGGCAGGTGATGTAGCTGCTGCATGCTTTTTTAGCAGTTGGAAACAGCTGTAAACAGCTATTTCCCACAATGCAACAAGGTTTACAGACAGGAAACTGCCAGAAGTACCATGGTCCTCAGAGTTTCTTGTGGGAGGGGTTTCACCACAATACCAGTCATACAGCGCACCCTGATGGTCTGTGAAAAGGAATAGATTTCTCATGTAAAAGAGGGTATCAGCTACTGATTGGAATAAAGTTACATTTTTGGAACTGTGATCTAAAGAAAAGCTTCAGAAGAAGTCAGCAAGCACATCTAAGCATCTGCATGTTGTACATGGAGAAAGTGTAGAAGGTAAGTACAGCAAACCTGCTTTCCTATCATATGTTGTAAGGAAAGTTACAGCAGGGTTTATCATGGTTGCCATTGTTATTGGGAATGATAAGGCATCATTTTTTAATGCTAGGTCAAGAATATATAATTCCATTTTTGTTGTTAGAGCATTATAAATACTGCATTAAAATGGTGTCTCTGGGAAGATTACTCCAGCTATGTCTTCCATACATCACAGTGACCATGTGTTCCGTGTCTATGCATTTGTTTTAATACGTACCGTGTCTATGCATTTGCTTTATTATGTATAAAGTGCAACGTTTGCCTAAACATTTATTTCCATACTTGGATGGGGAAGAACAGTGTAGATCCTTTGTCCCTAGGAAAAAAAAAGGTATTTATTTTCTGTAGTTAATGATAACCATCTGCCCAGTCTAAATGGGAAAAAAGGTTGCAGGATCGCTCACCTAAAAACGCCACCACCATACAGTTGTTGCCTATTATAAAAGTTGCAATTTGTGGCAAAGGATGGAAATTTGGGTGCACAGTGGATGCCCACTATGCAATCCCGCAATTAGAATTTCCGCAAGCCCCAGGAACCCGATAGCTTTTGTTAAGCTTTTCCGGTTTTATGTCAGGACCTCTTTGGAGCTATGGTTCAAAGTTGTAAGCAGTGTACATTTACAGCATTTGTAATGTCAATATCCTAAAGGCTGTTAAAAGGTGTATATGGAAAAAGGACTTCTGAAAAAAAAAGTGTTTCAGATGTAGCCAACAGGGATGTGCTCATGAGTAGTTACGAGTAGTTAGCTACTCAAATTCGTAATTCTAATGAGGCTTAATTGCCTCAGGTGTGTGCATGGGAGACAGGGGGTTAAGTACCCAGATGTCCACTGCTTCTATGCGAATCACACTCTCGCACGCGTCCAATGGGAATGCGTTCCAAGGCTCACTACCGCGCACTTCCTCCTTTGGCCAGAGGAGGCCATTGGACGTGTGCAAGAGTTTGATACGCATAGAAGCGCCAGACATCTGGGTAATTAACCCCCTGTCTCCCATGCACAAACCTGAGGTAATTAAGCCTCATTAGAATCACAAATTCGAGTAGCTAACTACTCATAATTACTCGTAAGCACATCCCTGGTAGCCAATAAACATGATTTCAGTTTTAAAAGGACACTGAATATAGCCGATAAATGGGAATGCAGGTTATAAAAAAGCACCAGATATAGCCGATAAATTATTATTATTATTATTATTATTTATTTATATAGCGCCAACATATTCCGCAGCGCTTTACAAATGTTCTTCATCTGTAATCTTCTTTCTGTGATTTTGTTTAAAAAAAGGGCACCAAATTTAGGTATGAAGGAGTAAAACAGACAATTGCCAGTACTTGTGAACGAGTGAGGATTCATGTGACTTCCCGAATCAGTCAGTCCCAAACCTGCAACATAATTTTTGTCTATTTTTCCCTTAGTAACAGAAACCAGCCCTCAGGGAATTTAGTAAGTTTACTTTACCACAGTTGGGGCTCCAGTTGTTACCCATATCTCCTGCAGATCCTTGAAGAGCCCCTCCAAGGTTTTGATTCCCTTCCACGCCCCCGAATGATTGCACACCATCATGTGCACATCGTCACATGACACGCCAGCGTATCACACGCCGCCAGCGTGTGATACGCTGGCGTGTCATGTGATGATGTGCACGTGATGCCGTTACTATGAAGGCGTGATGCAGGAAGCAGTGAATGCATAAGTGTTAACCATCTCCCATTTGCAACTCTGCAGGTGGAAAAGGCCAAAAATGGTAGGAATGCAGCCCGCGGTCCACACAATGCGGCCCAGGGCCATGTAAAGTTTGCCCAGGCCTGGACTAGTAGATCTCTCTAGATGTAACTCAAGTAACTATACGTGCCAATGTATCATTGTACAAATGCTGAAAAGATTGACACAATTATTTAAATAATAGCAGCCAATTGCAATTCACCTTTCACCAGCAGTTTATAGTAGCAGTGGCTGATAACTTTGAGCTACTTCAGTTTTTTTACGATCTAATTAAAGAAAGCTTGAAGTGAGAGGAATCTGGAGGATGCCATCATTTGCTTCCCTTTAAAAATTAAGGTTTATGGAGTGTTGTGCTGATCATCCTATTTTAATATTTTTTGATACATTTACAAAGAAGGAGTGTGCAGGTCGGGTGTTCTGATTCCATATTACCTCGGGAGTCTACATACTCCATATACTGTATATGACACAGAAAATTCAAAAAAGTCAAAACATCAACACGGTATGTTCTCATTTGGGATCACATCCACAGGAAAGGTAAATGGTAAGAAAACAAAACTGTAATTATATATAAAGGAGCTTTCACAAGGTCAAGTGTGAGGAGGTGCTGGGCTACCATCACGTGTTGCATAAGGTAGAGGAGGTTCCCAGTTTGATAAAAGGTTATAAAAAAGTAAAATGGGATGATATGGGTCACTTACCTCCCAATAGGGTGATATAGAATTAATCAAGCCAAAGAAAGGCATACAGAACAGAAACACACCAAGCAACACCCTTCCTTGGTCTTGTTGTGCTAAATTAAATGGTTAGACAAATAATAAGCATGTTTCAGTCTTGAATGATTCTTAATTGTAAACTGAAAATTAATATCTTTGTGGTTCACCTTACTAGTGTATCTTAAGTAATGAGCATACAAATAACTAGGCTGTGTTTCTTTTTTCTTTTCCTGTGAAAGGGTTAACCATTAAAGCGGTCTAACACTTTGCTTTAAAAGATTGCTTACAGCTTAGAAACTATTATGCCAGGTTTTTTTAAGCAGAAATTCACTGAATGGGTTAAACATGACATTGTAGTTTTTCATTTAGCTAGAAATCCGCATCCGTGCTGAGGTTTAGTTACAAATGTATCTTTGTTTGGAATGCAAA
Source organism: Hyperolius riggenbachi (assembly GCF_040937935.1). NCBI lineage: Eukaryota > Metazoa > Chordata > Amphibia > Anura > Hyperoliidae > Hyperolius > Hyperolius riggenbachi. Next base: position 449,100,023 of record NC_090648.1, read on the forward strand.
TAGATCCCTGAAAAGCCTGTCTGGGAAGCCCTCTGTGCTCTCTCAGAGAGGTGTTTGTTTATTTACATTGTAAATAGATACATTTGTATCTAAACCTCAGCACGGAGGAGGATTTCTAGCTAAATGCAACACTAAAATGTCACGTTTAATCCATTCAGTGAATGGATTTTTTTCTGATAAAAAAAAAAATCTGGCATAATAGTTTCTAAGCTGTAAGCAATCTTTTAAAGCAAAGTTAAAATGCTGGGTGTTAGACCACTTTAAGGTTTGCAACTGACAATTTCTGTCCAGTCGGACTATAGCATAACCCTCAGTAATAAAGAATTAAAGCCATAAAAGTCTTTCCTGAAAAAAAAACAGCTTTTGAATGCAAGGGATAGATAAAAAGTCAATATTTCATACAGTATATTTTAGCTCTCTGAGACATGGAAAGACTGTTATTGAGCAGAGACAAAACAATAAATCTACCTTTTTGGTTGTCAATACATTTTATTTATTTTCAAAAAGAAGTCACTTTAAAACAGGCATATAAACAATTCCCGAAAATGGGGCAAGTTACAAATGAACATCAAGAGTATAAATGGTCATCAAAGGAAACTTACATTGATTTTGAATACTTTTTGATATCTAAGTTAAAAAAGTTATTTTTGAGAGATGGAGAATGACTACAATTATTTATCTCATCAGTTTATTATGACTTAAAGTGTACCAGAGCTCAAGAAAATAATTTTTTTATACATACCCGGGGCTTCCTCCAGCCCCATAAGCTCAGATCGCTCCCATAACGCTGTCAGCAGCTTTGGTATCGGGTCCCGTCACTTCAGCCAGTCGGGGTCAGTCTACGCAGGAGAAGTGCACTGTCTACATATCTCTCCAGCGGCTATTGGAGGGATATGCAAAGAGTGCACTTCTCTTATGTCAGACTGGTCACGTCTGACAAAAGTGACGGGACCTGGTACCAGAGCTACAGACAGCGGAGGACGGCAGCGTGGGAGCAATCCGAGCTTATGTACTGTATAAAACTTTTTCTTTTCTTGAGCTCTGGTTTCCTTTAAGGTTAACTTTAAAACCTTCAACCCACAATCTTCTTGCTTTACCTTACTAGTTGTTTCCAGCAGCAAGAAGCCAGCCACATAGGTCACACTCTCTTCTACCAGAGACTGGATGAGAACTGTTGGCAAGCACCAGTGCCCAATAACTTAAAATACCCATGGTAATATATTTTACAAAAAGAGTTATGGTCTTGAATGGTAAAAATTGTCATGCAAGGATTCCCAGAGAAAATTTCAAATTACCAAATCCTTGCTGGAAATTGTTGACTCCTTTTAAGAAGATGAAGAAAGAAGATTACAAATGAAGAATGAAAATTATTGTACACGGATTTCAATTCATGTGATTTACGGCCCCTTTTATATTGGCACAAAGGGATTACAGAGGAGCTGTAGTCAAAATAACAGTAATAAAACCATTTATTTTTTTACAATATTAATTTATAACTTATTTAGTCAGTGCTTTCCCACTGTAAAATCTTTACTCTCCCCCGATCTACTTTCTGAAATGTAATAAAGGTGGACACATCTTTAGTACTGGCAGGTGATCATTACAGAATATTCATTTACTTAGAGTTCTAAAGCCAGTAGAAAAGATTTCTGGCCTCCCAGAATGCTCTTGAGGGGTGTGGGTTCAGTGGGAGGGCGGGGCAACATACCAATATACAGCAAGCTATAGCTATAGTAAGTGTTTCTGATGCTGAAACCAGGATATTTACTGTAAAAGTAGGTATCCTAAATAATTTACTGTATTCTACAATATGTTGTTACAGTTCCATTTTAAAGCTAAAGAAAACAGTACAACTATAAAAACATTTGTATAAAAAAATAAGTGCACATGCTAGTTTTAAAAGTCTTACATTGCAATTCCAGCATTGTATTTGATGCCTGTTCTCCAAATATTTCTGTTCTTCTGTAATGAATTATTTCTTGATTTCAGGATGCTGCCCTGCCATCTCATGCTATCACAACCACACCAACTGACTGAGTGGCATATTTCAGTTTCTCACCAAGGATTACATTGAGGCATCCAAATAGATCTATTTGAATCTGCACTGGCAAATTTAGATAAGATCAAGCAGGAATTTCAATTCCAATTCTCCCTCTGGGGCCCATTTGAATTTGTCGCTGAGGATTCCCACGGGGTATCAATGGGAAGCTTTGGAGAGAAATTCACATATGCTACCGCTGGGGCTCTCAGGCAGTTGGTGGCGAGAATATACTGTGTGGTGGTGGATCAGTCAAGCAAAAAATTACCGACCAGAATAAAAGAAGAACACAGAAAAATAAATTAACTAAAAGCATTTGGAAAATAAACGTGTATTGAAATACTAAATCTTTATAAAACACAAAAAAATTTCTTCATGGTGGGGTTATACTGTATACACTCCCATATAAGCCGGCCCACGTATAAGCCAAGGTACCTACGTATCCCTTAGAAATAAGGAAAAAGTGATTGACTCACAAATAAGCCCCCTCTACAGTATAGCCCCCTCCCCAGTATAGCCCCACAGTAGCAAGATGTGCCCACAGTACAAGTCAGACCCCTTCCCCATAGCCAGATGTGCCCCAAGGATGATACAGCTGTGTCTCAAGATGCCACTAGATGGCATTATAGATGTGAGACCAAGTGATTGCCACACAGGAAGGATCCCTGATTATTGCACATTTGATGTACGCTCTGCTCCACAAGCCAGGGGACACAGGTAGTCTTCAGCAGTGCACTCTGCTCACTATGTTGCAGGGGATGGGGGGCACGGACACAGCAGGGAGCCAGCATGTTTCTGTGCTGAACAATTAGGCGTATACACAAGTATATAAGGTATTTGTTGCTTTTCAGCCTTTGCATTATAACATAAAAAATGACCCCTTTTTCCTGCTTACCTGGGTAAGAGTAGCTGCTTGATAGCCTCCTTATTAAAGGGATTTGAGCAGCTGTTTAAAAAATATATTGAAAAGACTTTCCCCAAAGTCAGGTATGTAAATTATGTGGGCTGTTGGGACTACATCTCCAGGCAACAATAGGGGAGAGCACCCCTCCACCAAGGGTAGACTTCACAATAAGATGAAAGGTTGTAACAGAGGCACCAATACAGGATAAGAGCATTTAAAATCCATTTAAAAGGGAGGTAGTGGTGGACTTACCTCCACAGTAAGTAGACACAAGATCTGTTGATAATAGGTCAAGAATAAAATTAATTTGAATACGCCACAGTGCAACGCGTTTTACAGGTTCAATCCCACTTCATCAGGCAGTAATGGAGCAATAAGAAACTCTGTAGGTCAATCTCTGGGCCAAGCGCCTCTGTCATATCGGAAATCAAAATCTGCGTCCTGTTTGTGTGCTGTTATTCCTGCCAGGGTGTAGATTTCACTCACCTCCACCACTCGGTCTGCTCGCTCTCATCATTCCTGCCGCTGTTCCCATTGCTGCACCCATTCGCTTTGCTGTCACACTGACTCTTTGACATATCGGTCAGGATCTAATCTCACTGGCTCCTGATCCTGTGATTGCTGTGAGCCAATATCACTAATCACATTGCTTAAAAGAGCTCTGGTCTTAAAGTGGCCAGAGGTGTCTGGTCCGCAAGAGGTTATCTAATCTCATTACAAATAATGGAAAAGGATATTTTAAAATGAATTATAATAATTGATACGAACTTGGAAGATACTTAAATTTTAATTTTTAATAGCATTATTCTTTTACAATTTTAAATACGGTATATGTTTTATTCTGTGTCGATAAAGCGACCTAAACTCAAATGATAACTAAACAGTTTATTAGAAATCTGAATTAAAATATATTTTATCGAAAAAGAAAGTCTTTTGTCTCCATTAACCAAGAAACTGAATACATTTTAATAAAATTATCTTTTGTTCTGTCCCACACTATGTTATGCAAATATTGTTCAGATCAATATAATTGGATCTGATCTACAGAACCCATAGTTATCAAAGTATCATTATCATATTCTTAGATCTGCCAAGATAATAAAGTGAAACTATGAAAGGAACAGTAGAGTTGGAAATATGCAAATGATGGTGACAGTACCTCATTAAATGACATGATCGTTAGAAATTCCACATTTATCATGATGTGTAAGTCAGCAGATGGGAGGATTGTCAGATTTCCTGTATGAGTAAGCTAAAGACGCACTTAACACCCTTTTATGTGTGTTTTCCCCCCTTCTTTCTTTTTCTTGAGTCTCTCACATTGTGTTATGCGGATGCTTTGGAAATGGAAATAATAGAATGTTTGTGTCATTCCAAAATCTCGGCAGAGCTGAATGGATGTTCTTGAATGAATTATAACAATTGCTAATAAAAGAAGCATTCACTGGGAAAATTATCGGCGTTCGTCGAGAAACAAAGTAAAATGTACTTAAAGAGAATATTTAAAGAGGAACTCCAGTGAAAATAATGTAGTAAAAAAAAGTGCTTCATTTTTTACCATAATTATGTATAAATGATTTAGTCAGTGTTTGCTCATTGTAAAATCTTTCCTCTCCCAGATTCACATTCTGACATGTATTACATGGTGACATTGTTACTGTGGGCAGGTTATGTAGCTGCTCCTAGCTGTTTTGGCTGTTAGAGACAGCTGTAAACAGTTAATTCCTGTCTGTGAACATTGTTACATTGTGGCAGTTTGCCCAGAGTACCGCGGTACTCAGAACTTCTTGTGGGAGGGGTTTCAGCACAAAATCAGTCATACAGCGCCCCCTGATTGTCTGTTTGTGAAAAGCATTATATTTCTCATGTAAAAGGGGGTATCAGCTACTGATTGGGATAAAGTTCAATTCTAGGTTGGAGTTTCTCTTTAAATTCTTTCATAGCCTGTAAAGATACTTAGATATTACTAAAGGCTCTATGAAACATATTCAGTTTCCAGTCTTTGTATGTTAATTTTACCTCGCAGTATAGTGTACGGTATATATTATTATTATATTGAATATTATGTATACAGTAAATAAATAAAATAATTCATTCATATTCTGCCTGGTTTTCCCAACCACCTCCTTTCCCTCCCCCATCTCCTTGTCCCTATTCCCTTTATCCATTCATCAATCTCTGGATTTGGGGATTGTTTTTTGTAGCGCTTATATTTTCTCACATCTTACAGAGGGTTTTTTTTGTGTTTTTGTGTTCTTTCACTCAAGAGCCAAATCTTTCCTGAAGAAGTGACTTATTCTTTCACGAAATGCATTGAGCTTTTCCCCGGCCTTGAGATACCAGTGTTACTTACACTTGTAGGTCTAGTGATTGATGAAGTATCTACTTTTAATTATTTAGACGTCAATAATATCCCACTGTGGTTGTGGGTTGGAGTTTATAATGTTTGTTATCCCAATGTTTGTAGTGTACAAGTACTGGCTTCATCCTACTGCACCTACAATGTCTGTTTTTTAAAGCCTGTTTTAATATGTTTCAATAATAACTGAAAGTGTTATGTCTATAGTAGCATGTGACCTTACTTTTTACTATTTATAGCCTACTAATCCTTGCTATACTACCACAAGAGTGCTCTTAATTGGTTTCCCAGTTAACTAGATTTTTATACCCGTTGTTGGATTTTAGAAGGATGGCAAGTACTTCAAGAAACCACAACGATGTATTGCAGTCCACAATATAGTATTGAAAAAATTATGGTATTCAAAATGTAATATGAAAGATTATCTCCTATGAGAAAACTCAGGATAAAAAAATACTTGCCTATGGCCAAAGTGTCTTTTTGCTAAGTTGTGCCATAACAGTAGCCTAATTCATTTTTTTTTTTAAATAAAAGTAGTATAGCCTATAAAGGGTTTAGGTGCAATGATAAAATAAAAATAGTCTAATGCTTTGTATTACTTTAAACATAAGGTTTATTTTATGACGCACCTTGAAAGTCCAAAGTAAACACTTTTTTTTTTCAAATATTAGAACAAATATTATCACAAATGCATCAGCTATTTCTGCTATTATATAGTGATCACTTAACCTCCTGAGCGATAATCCCGAGCTGAGCTCGGGGTATGTCGCGCAGGAGGAGTTCTCAGGCCCTGGTGGGCCGATTTGCATAATTTTTTTTGTTACACGCAGGTAGCACGTTGCTAGCTGCGTGTAACTTCTGATCGCCGCCGCTCGCCGCCGATCCGCCGCTACCCGCCGTGCCGCGCAGCCCCCCCCCTCCCCGACCCCTTGCGCAGCCTGGCCAATCAGTGCCAGGCAGCGCTGAGGGGTGGATCGGAACTCCCTCTGACGTCACAACGTCCATGACGTCGGTGACGTCATCCCGCCCCGTCGCCATGGCGACCGGGGAAGCCCAGCAGGAAATCCCGTTCTGAACGGGATTTCCTGCTTACTCTGATCGCCAAAGGCGTCCGAAGTGGGTGGGGGGATGCCGCTGCGCTGCGGCTATTATGTAGCGAGCCCTGGGCTCGCTACATGATTTAAAAAATAAAAAAATTAAAAAAATAGTGCTGCGCCACCTCCTGGGCGATATAATTGTATCGCCCAGAGGGTTAAAAGGGAGCAGTAAGTATAATTTAGCAAAGTGTTGTATAATGAATTTGACATTAAGAACCTCCAACTTACTGCTAAGGAAATATATGCATAGTGGATGTTTCTCCCAGTATCATTTGAGCATCTCTCTGTCGACTATATAAAAAGAAAACAGGAGTAAATTTGTATTTAAAAGACAATCTATTATTTCCCTCAGCGCTTATCATTGGCAGGCCGCCTTTCTTTATGCCTGTCTCCCAGAACTGAAAAGAACTTGAATAATTCAATATGCTGGGTAATCGCAAAAATATTTTCAGCATCTGCTGTCACAGTGGTTAATGGGAGTATCTTTAATCTCTAAGTGGCAATAATGCCTGGCGCATGATATGCTTGAAGATCTACAGTACCAAATCGGGAACCTTTGCAATGACCTTTGAGTGTGCATTAGCCACATTTATTGTGCTAAAGGGGAAACGTAATCCAAAGCAACGGCCGTGGTGTAATCATATTCTTCTCATAGGCAAGAATAATTCTTACAACATTGCTCTATCTAAAATGTTATTATACTCTTGTTTAATGTATTTCCTACAGTTAAAAGGGAAATCCGACTTTCATTAGAAAAGTGCCATAAATAGAGATGGGTGCTGCGCAAGAGTCTTGCTTTTGCAGTTACTAAAAGTTATCTTGTCATGTCAATATGCAGCCAGCTAGTAATTTTCAGAAGGTAGATACAATGTGACCTGCATTGCTTGCCAACAGGGCCGCTTCTAGCTACAATGGAGCCCTGGGGCAAAAGTAACTTGGGGAGGCCCTTTGACAACCTCCCTTCCAACCAAATCACCCCCAGGGCCCCTGAGCCGGCTGCCAGGCCCGATCCAATCCCCTGCCCACCCCGTCACACTATATCAATAGGTGTCCATCATATGTTCCCTAAAAAGTATTTTTGGGGTTCCCATTATTCATATCCCCTTTTTTACTATACAGAGTAAACACACAACATCCCGCATCCCCGCTCTCATGGGTCACCATAGCTGGAGGGGAGGAGGGGCACCTTGAGTGGGCCCAGGCTCTGGAGCTCTGGGGAAGTTACCCCCTGCTTGGCAACCTTGGCAGTAGTAGTATTATCAGAAGCAGACCATTGCCCTGAGACTGTCTAAAAACGTGCACCACACTACTGGAGCAAGTAGTTGCACAGGACAGGAGGTGTTATTTCTTTTCAACACCTGAACTAATCCAATGACTATGGAGTACTGGGGGAAAAACACAAAGACAACGGGAGCCCAAATAGTGCAGTATGTCACAAAAAGATGAATGTTTAGAAGAAGGGGAGGGGGGTTCGGCAAAAGAATACTCACAAAGGTGGGTTGCACAAGGGGCAACTGACCACTTCAGGCAGGTGGAGTGTCTTTACCTGACTTCACTCAGGTATATCAGCAATCCTGGAGGCGGTCGCTCTCTTGAAAAAATCCCATACACTCTGGACCTATGGGGTGGTGGAGTTCCACCTTGGGTTAGGTGTGTGGGACTCCCCTCACTAAAAAGCGGGGGGAGTAAGGTACAACCTAAAGAGGCGCCCAGTCGGTGTATAAAACACTTTAAAAGCAATAAAATTTGAAAGGAAGAGGTGGCTTACCTCATAGACGACAAATCACTTTGGATAAAGAAGTTTAATGATAATTAAGCACAGGCAACACGCGTTTCGTGGGATCTAGCCCACTTCCTCAGGCCAAATAAAGTGTCTATAAACATCAGAGAGGTGCTCCATGAATACATTGACATGCATTTGCCTTATTTTGCACTTTTTGGCATTTTTAGTATTTTTTATGTACATTATATTTACTTTTATATGTCTATTTATTCATGGAGCGCCTCTCTGATGTTTATAGGCACTTTATTTGGCCTGAGGAAGTGGGCTAGATCCCACGAAACGCGTGTTGCCTGTGCTTAATTATCATTAAACTTCTTTAGCCAAAGTGATTTGTCATCTATGAGATAAGCCACCTCTTCCTTTCAAATGTTATTGCTTTTAAAGTGTTTTATACACCGACTGGGCGCCTCTTTACCTCCCGTTTTAATCCAATGACTGGCAGCAAAGTTTGAGATTCCTATATACCATTTTATGCCAGAAGCTGTGTCACCACCTGGGGTGAAGGGCCAAAGGGAGGAGCAGCATGGGCGCTGAGGGGGAGAAGAATGGCCTATGCAGAGCATACAGTGGAGCAAGAGGTAAGTGACTCACTATCTGGCAAAGGAAGTCATGCACAGGATCTTTGGTGTCCTGGTTTCCATGGCCACAGGCATCAGTCTCATCTTGGGACCTCCTCCCACCGGCGATGTACCTGATGACTGATATTGATGCAGCTATTGGAGACCAGAACATTGAAGAGGAAGACAGATCCTATAGTCTCTTCCATTGCAGGATGGTGAGTCACTTACCTCTCACTCCACTGTGCACTCTGCATGATTGGAGGTTCTAGATACCTAATACCTGGGGTCATACCTGACTACCTATAGTGAGGGGAGGTATACATGTGCCTCTCTCATCATGTTACATTTCAATTCAGGTACCCTTTAACCCATTAGCAGCTTCAGTAAAGTTATCTCATTTGAGATATGTGCACTGCTTTTGATCTCAGTCGGCAGAACTCATTGTGCAGTAAATTACTGGAATATTTTGATCTCTCTCTGCTAGTAGAAGATAGAGAAACTGAAAGCAGACATCCTCTGTTATTGTCCTACACTTCCCCCTAGTGACAAGTGGCAAAAAATACACATTACAGCAGTACTAATTAGAAGAAAGGAAATATAACAGGTGAGAAAGAATAAAATGAATTGGCCTGGGGCACTTGCAAGCCTCTAAATAAATTGGCTGCTAAAGGGTTAAAGGAGTTTTGTAGATATTTGCATCCCTTTTTCTGTAGTGTAGAAAGTCATATAGAGGTGTGCATGAAAAAAGGGTGCAGTTAAAAAAAGGGCCCAGCTAGATAACGAAATGGCGCCAGTGGATAGCGAAATCTGATAATGATAAACATTGTTGTCAAACTTGGTTAACAATAAATACCGTTGTAAAAACAGATGGGAAATAATAACGAAAAGATATTGACATTAAAAATTGTTACGTAATTCAACAATACATCTTAACCCAACCCTACTCTCACACAGAACCCTCCCCTGTGGTGCCTAACCCTAACCACCCCCCTGGTGGTGCCTAATCCTAACCACTCCCCCAGGTAGTGCATAACTCTAACCACTCCCTCTGCCAAGACATCCTTTTACACTTAGAAGCGATAATATCTTTGACAACATAAAATCTGTATATACAAACAAAATAATATGATAAAAAATATAACGTTGCAAGCTTCTAAAATGATAACATACTTCAAAAACTTTAAAGAGACGCTGTAACAAAAAAAAGTTCCCCTGGGGGGCACTCACCTCAGGAAGGGGAAGCCTCAGGGTCCCAATGAGGCTTCCCCCTCTCCTGTGACTGCAGGCAATCCAGCGCTGGCTCCCCCGAAGCCTCCTGCAAGCCTGACAAGGCTCTATCTATTTACCTTCCCTGGCTCCAGCGCGGTCGCTGTTGTGGCTCTCAGCACAGAGATAGGCGGAAACAGCCGATCTCTGTCGGATCCGCTCTACTACGCAAGGGCAGGAGACTTGCACCTGCGCAGTAGAGCGGACCAACAGCGATGGGCTATTTCCACCTATCTCCGAGCGGAGAGCTGATACTGAGCCTGCGCTGGAGCCAGGAAGGTAAATATTTACATCCCGCTGTTCGGAGGGGCACAGCGAGACCGCCATGGGACACAGGAGGACAGGGTTTTGTTTAATGTCTTAACCACTTCGGGACCACAGTCTTTTCGCCCCTTAAGGACCAGAGCCTTTTTCTCCATTCAGACCACTGCAGCTTTCACGGTTTATTGCTCGGTCATAAAACCTACCACCTAAATGAATTTTACCTCCTTTTCTTGTCACTAATACAGCTTTCTTTTGATGCTATTTGATTGCTGCTGCGAGTTTTACTTTTTATTATATTCATCAAAAAAGACATGAATTTTGTCAAAAAAATGACTTTTTTAACTTTCTGTGCTGACATTTTTCAAATAAAGTAAAATTTCCTATACATTTGAGCGCGAAAGTTATTCTGCTACATGTCTTTGATAAAAAAAAAAACATTCAGTGTATATTTATTGGATTGGGTAAAAGTTATAGCGTTTACAAACTATGGTGCCAAAAGTGAATTTTCCCATTTTCAAGCATCTCTGACTTTTCTGCGCACCTGTCATGTTTCATGAGGGGCTAAAATTCCAGGATAGTACAAATACCCCCCAAATGACCCCATTTTGGAAAGAAGACATCCCAAAGTATTCAGTGAGAGGCATGGTGAGTTCATAGAAGATTTTATTTTTTGTCACAAGTTAGCGGAAAATGACAGTTTGTGACAAAAAAAAAAAAAAAAAAAAAGTTTCCATTTCTTCTAACTTGCGACAAAAAAAAATGAAATCTGCCACGGACTCACTATGCTCCTCTCTGAATACCTTGAAGTGTCTACTTTCCAGAATGGGGTCATTTGTGGGGTGTGTTTACTGTCCTGGCATTTGGGGGGTGCCTAATTGTAAGCACCCCTGTAAAGCCTAAAGATGCTCATTGGACTTTGGGCCCCTTAGCGCAGTTAGGCCGCAAAAAAGTGCCACACATGTGGTATTGCCGTACTCAGGAAAAGTAGTATAATGTGTTTTGGGGTGTATTTTTACACATACACATGCTGGGTGGGAGAAATATCTCCGTAAATGACAATTTTTTTATTTTTTTTACACACAATTGTCTATTTATAGAGATATTTCTCCCACTCAGCATGGGTATGTGGAAAAATACACCCCAAAACACATTATACTACTTCTCCTGAGTACGGCGATACCACATGTGTGGCACTTTTTTGCACCCTAACTGCGCTAAGGGGCCCAAAGTCCAATGAGTACCTTTAGGATTTCACAGGTCATTTTGAGAAATTTCGTTTCAAGACTACTCCTCACGGTTTAGGGCCCCTAAAATGCCAGGACAGTATAGGAACCCCACAAATTACCCCATTTTAGAAAGAAGACACCCCAAGGTATTCCGTTAGATGTATGGTGAGTTCATAGAAGATTTTTTTTTTTTGTCACAAGTTAGCGGAAATTGATTGTAATTGTTTTTTTTCACAAAGTGTCATTTTCCGCTAACTTGTGACAAAAAATAAAATCTTCTATGAACTCGCCATTCTCCTAACGGAATACCTTGGGGTGTCTTCTTTCTAAAATGGAGTCATTTGTGGGGTTCCTATACTGCCCTGGCATTTTAGGGGCCCTAAACCGTGAGGAGTAGTCTTGAAACCAAATGTGGCAAAATGACCTGTGAAATCCTAAAGGTACTCATTGGACTTTGGGCCCCTTAGCGCACTTAGGGTGCAAAAAAGTGCCACACATGTGGTACCGCCGTACTCAGGAGAAGTAGTATAATGTGTTTTGGGGTGTATTTTTACACATACCCATGCTGGGTGGGAGAAATATCTCTGTAAATGACAATTATTTGATTTTTTTTACACACAATTGTCCATTTACAGAGAGATTTCTCCCACCCAGCATGGGTATGTATAAAAATACACCCCAAAACACATTATACTACTTCTTCTGAGTACGGCGATACCACATGTGTGACACTTTTTTGCAACCTAGGTGCGCTAAGGGGCCTAACGTCCTATTCACAGGTCATTTTGAGGCATTTGGATTCTAGACTACTCCTCACGGTTTAGGGCCCCTAAAATGCCAGGGCAGTATAGGAACCCCACAAGTGACCCCATTTTAGAAAGAAGACACCCCAAGGTATTCTGTTAGGAGTATGGTGAGTTCATAGAAGATTTTTTTTTTGTCACAAGTTAGCGGAAAATGACACTTTGTGAAAAAAAAAACAATACATATCAATTTCCGCTAACTTGTGACAAAAAATAAAATCTTCTATGAACTCATCATACACCTAAAAGAATACCTTGGGGTGTCTTCTTTCTAAAATGGGGTCACTTGTGGGGTTCCTATACTGCCCTGGCATTTTAGGGGCCCTAAACCGTGAGGAGTAGTCTTGAACCCAAATGTCTCAAAATGACCTGTGAAATCCTAAAGGTACTCATTGGACTTTGGGCCCCTTAGCACAGTTAGGCTGCAAAAAAGTGTCACACATGTGGTATCGCCGTACTCAGAAGAAGTAGTATAATGTGTTTTGTGGTGTATTTTTACATATAACCATGCTGGGTGGGAGAAATATCTCTGTAAATGACACATTTTTGATTTTTTTTACACACAATTGTCCATTTACAGAGAGATTTCTCCCACCCAGCATGGGTATGTGTAAAAATACACCACAAAACACATTATACTACTTCTCCTGAGTATGGCGATACCACATGTGTGACACTTTTTTGCAGCCTAGGTGCGCTAAGGGGCCCAACGTCCTATTCACAGGTCATTTTGAGGCATTTGTTTTCTAGACTACTCCTCACGGTTTAGGGCCCCTAAAATGCCAGGGCAGTATAGGAACCCCACAAGTGACCCCATTTTAGAAAGAAGACACCCCAAGGTATTCCGTTAGGGGTATGGTGAGTTCATAGAAGATTTTATTTTTTCTCACAAGTTAGTGAAAAATGACACTTTGTGAAAAAAACAATAACAATCCAATTTCCGCTAACTTTTGACAAAAAATAAAATATTCTATGAACTCATCATACACCTAACAGAATACCTTGGGGTGTCTTCTTTCTAAAATGGGGTCACTTGTGGGGTTCCTATACTGCCCTGGCATTTTACGGGCCCAAAACTGTGAGTAGTCTGGAAACCAAATTTCTCAAAATGACTGTTCAGGGGTATAAGCATCTGCAAATTTTGATGACAGGTGGTCTATGAGGGGGCAAATTTTGTGGAATCGGTCATAAGCAGGGTGGCCTCTTAGATGACAGGATGTATTGGGCCTGATCTGATGGATAGGAGTGCTAGGGGGGTGACAGGAGGTGATTGATGGGTGTCTCAGGGGGCGGTTAGAGGGGAAAATAGATGCAATCAATGCACTGGGGAGGTGATCGGAAGGGGGTCTGAGGGGGATCTGAGGGTTTGGCCGAGTGATCAGGAGCCCACACGGGGCAAATTAGGGCCTGATCTGATGGGTAGGTGTGCTAGGGGGTGACAGGAGGTGATTGATGGGTGTCTCAAGGTGTGATTAGAGGGGGGAAATAGATGCAAGCAATGCACTGGCGAGGTGATCAGGGCTGGGGTCTGAGGGCGTTCTGAGGTGTGGGCGGGTGATTGGGTGCCCGCAAGGGGCAGATTAGGGTCTAATCTGATGGGTAACAGTGACAGGTGGTGATAGGGGGTGATTGATGGGTAATTAGTGGGTGTTTAGAGGAGAGAATAGATGTAAACAATGGATTTGGGAGGTGATCTGATGTCGGATCTGCGGGCGATCTATTGGTGTGGGTGGGTGATCAGATTGCCCGCAAGGGGCAGGTTAGGGGCTGATTGATGGGTGGCAGTGACAGGGGGTGATTGATGGGTGGCAGTGACAGGGGGTGATTGATGGGTGATTGACAGGTAATCAGTGGGTTATTACAGGGGAGAACAGATGTAAATATTGCACGGGCGAATTGATAAGGGGGGGGTCTGAGGGCAATCTGAGCGTGTGGGCAGGTGATTGGGTGCCCGCAAGGGGCAGATTAGGGTCTAATCTGATGGGTAACAGTGACAGGTGGTGATAGGGGGTGATTGATGGGTAATTAGTGGGTGTTTAGAGGAGAGAATAGATGTAAACAATGGATTTGGGAGGTGATCTGATGTCGGATCTGCGGGCGATCTATTGGTGTGGGTGGGTGATCAGATTGCCCGCAAGGGGCAGGTTAGGGGCTGATTGATGGGTGGCAGTGACAGGGGGTGATTGATGGGTGGCAGTGACAGGGGGTGATTGATGGGTGATTGACAGGTAATCAGTGGGTTATTACAGGGGAGAACAGATGTAAATATTGCACGGGCGAATTGATAAGGGGGGGGTCTGAGGGCAATCTGAGCGTGTGGGCAGGTGATTGGGTGCCCGCAAGGGGCAGATTAGGGTCTAATCTGATGGGTAACAGTGACAGGTGGTGATAGGGGGTGATTGATGGGTAATTAGTGGGTGTTTAGAGGAGAGAATAGATGTAAACAATGGATTTGGGAGGTGATCTGATGTCGGATCTGCGGGCGATCTATTGGTGTGGGGGGGTGATCAGATTGCCCGCAAGGGGCAGATCAGGGGCTGATTGATGGGTGGCAGTGACAGGGGGTGATTGACGGGTGATTGACAGGTGATTGACAGGTGATTGACAGGTGATTGACAGGTGATCAGGGGGGATAGATGCATACAGTACACGGGGGGGGGGGGTCTGGGGGGGGTCTGGGGAGAATCTGAGGGGTGGGGGGGTGATCAGGAGGGAGTAGGGGGCAGATTAGGGACTTAAAAAAAAAATAGCGTTGACAGATAGTGACAGGGAGTGATTGATGGGTGATTAGGAGGGTGACTGGGTGCAAACAGTGGTCTGGGGGGTGGGCAGGGGGGGGTCTGAGGGGTGCTGTGGGCGATCAGGGGGCAGGGGGGGGGGGAAATCAGTGTGTTTGGTGCAGACTAGGGTGGCTGCAGCCTGCCCTGGTGGTCCCTCGGACACTGGGACCACCAGGGCAGGAGGCAGCCAGTATAATAGGCTTTGTATACATTACAAAGCCTATTATACACTGTTGCAGCGGCGATCCGGATGCCAGTAACCCGCCGGCGCTTCCGAACGGCCGGCGGGTTACGGCGAACGGGGGGCGGAGCCAGTCCCCGGCGGCTGATCGCGTCACGAATGACGCGATCGCCGCATAGCCACTCCCGCAGCCGCCCCCGCCGATGGGCGTATTGCGGTCGTTTGGGCCCAGACTTTGCCGCCGCCCATCGGCTGGGGGCGGTCGTTATGTGGTTAATGTTGTTAATGATATGTATTGTGGCGCCCTTTTGTTGTTTTTTTCGACGTATTAATGATAATTGCATGAGAGTCTATGGCAGCGCCCTTTTCGTTCACGCTCAGCCGGCACCCTTTTTTTCCTGCTACCATATAGAGTCTGATTTTAAGGAACCCTACACATTGCATAGAAAGCAATTGTCTGACATTATTACAAATGTAATGCCATAATACAATGCTGCATGCATTCTTGTGTGCTGTCCCATCCAGTCTAATGAATGGGGTCAGAGCCACAAAAGGCAGCACCACGGGTAGTCATGTACGGGGCAGCAGCCACCGCATTCTTCTAGTGAGAATGATCTCCTACTGGTTGTAATAAGATAAGTGCTTTTTTAATAAGAGATACCACATTTGTAATGACCATGGGAGAGCCTGTCAAAGATAAACGTGTTCCATTATAATTACATTGTGAAATGTAGAGGCATACTATAAGAAAACACGTTAACATGATTTAAAACCCTGTAAGAGCTTGACATTTAATTGTTTTCTTCTGATGCTATCAAATCTGTCTTCTGGCTGTCTTCTGGTGCTAAGTAGGCACCACTGTCACTGGGAAAAAAAATGGACGTAAATCAGGAGAACAAAATATTTTTGTGACAGTTAATTAAAGCACTTTTTTGAGCAAAAGAATTATGTTAATAAATAAGAAAAAATGCTCAGATATCATGATTTACAACGTGACATGGTACATTATATTAAAGATTTGCAAGATAATTAGAATAGGAAACAAATAACCTGGTCTTGTTTTGGAGTACAGATTTTATATGACTGCTTAAAGTGGATCTGAAGTGAATCTGTGAAAAAAAAAAACAAATACTTACCTAAAGTAGGAGAAAGCTGTGGGTCCTATAGAGCCTTTCCTGTTCCTCTCCTGGTCCCCTCGTTCTTTGTCCCATTCATCTCCTGGCCATTGCTGGCTCCCCCGTTAACAGTCTCTGACTGATGGGTCAGAGACTGCTCTCTGCTGCTGTGGGAGGCTTTAGAAGTGTTTGGGACCCTGAGTGTTCCCGAAGACAGGCAGTTCCATACTCTCTTGTGAGTGCGCGAGAGAGCGTGCTCACGCATGCAGAGTATGGAGCGGCCCATCTTCAGGAGCTCGGGGTCCCAAAGACTCCCAAAGTCTCCAGCAGCGGCAGAGGTAGTCTCTGACCCATCAGTCGGAGACTGTTAACGGGAGAACCAGCGATGGAAGGAGGAGACCAGGTGAGGAAAGTGAAGGCTCAATAGGACCCAGAGCCTTCCATCTTCTTGGGTGTGTATTTTGTTGTTGTTGTTTTTTTTTTTACAGATCAGACTTCCTTTAAAGACTGTACTGTACAAAAAGCAAAAGTAATTCCGTAAAGTGTAAATATTTAAAGGAAAATGTGTAATATCTAAAATGCATGTGTGCACATACTTTCTAAACAACATACTAAATACTAAATGCACACGTCTCCCAGAGTAAAATTCACTATAAGTTACTTTCCTCCTATGTTCCTGTCGCTTACAGTCGGCACTAAAAAACAGATCTAACAGGTTCTGGACTAGTCCATCTCCTCATGGAGATTTCTTGGGTTATAATGATTATTAACCACTTGAGGACCTAGGGCTTTCTACCCCTTAAGGACCGGCCACTTTTTTTCCATTCAGACCACTGCAGCTTTCACGGTTTATTGCTCGCTCATACAACCTACCACCTAAATGAATTTTGGCTCCTTTTCTTGTCACTAATAAAGCTTTCTTTTGATGCTATTTGATTGCTCCTGCGATTTTTACTTTTTATTATATTCATCAAAAAAGACATGAATTTTGGCAAAAAAATGATTTTTTTAACTTTCTGTGCTGACAGTTTTCAAATAAAGTAAAATTTCTGTATACATGCAGCGCGAAAAATGTGGACAAACATGTTTTTGATAAAAAAAAACCCATTCAGTGTATATTTATTGGTTTGGGTAAAAGTTATAGCGTTTACAAACTATGGTGCCAAAAGTGAATTTTCCCATTTTCAAGCATCTCTGACTTTTCTGACCCCCTGTCATGTTTCATGAGGGGCTAGAATTCCAGGATAGTATAAATACCCCCCAAATGACCCCATTTTGGAAAGAAGACATCCCAAAGTAGTCACTGAGAGGCATAGTGAGTTCATAGAAGATATTATTTTTTGTCACAAGTAAGCGGAAAATGACACTTTGTGAGAAGAAAAAAAAAAAAAAAAAGTTTCCATTTCTTCTAACTTGCGACAAAAAAAAATGAAATCTGCCACGGACTCACCATGCCCCTCTCTGAATACCTTGAAGGGTCTACTTTCCAAAATGGGATCATTTGTGGGGTGTGTTTACTGTCCTGACATTTTGGGGGGTGCTAAATTGTAAGCACCCCTGTAAAGCCTAAAGGTGCTCATTGGACTTTGGACCCCTTAGCGCAGTTAGGCTGCAAAAAAGTGCCACACATGTGGTATTGCCGTACTCAGGAGAAGTAGTATAATGTGTTTTGGGGTGTATTTTTACACATACCCATGCTGGGTGGGAGAAATATCTCTGTAAATGACAATTTGTTAATTTTTTTTACACACAATTGTCCATTTACAGAGATATTTCTCCCACTCAGCATGGGTATGTGTAAAAATACACCACAAAACACATTATACTACTTCTCCTGAGTACGGCGATACCACATGTGTGGCACTTTTTTGCACCCTAACTGCGCTAAAGGGCCCAAAGTCCAATGAGTACCTTTAGGATTTCACAGGTCATTTTGAGAAATTTCGTTTCAAGACTACTCCTCACGGTTTAGGGCCCCTAAAATGCCAGGGCAGTATAGGAACCCCACAAATGACCCCATTTTAGAAAGAAGACACCCCAAGGTATTCCGTTAGTAGTATGGCGAGTTCATAGAAGATTTTATTTTTTGTCACAAGTTAGCGGAAAATGACACTTTGTGAAAAAACACAATTAAAATCAATTTCCGCTAACTTTTGACAAAAAATAAAATCTTCTATGAACTCACCATACTCCTAACGGAATACCTTGGGGTGTCTTCTTTCTAAAATGGGGTCATTTGTGGGGTTCCTATACTGCCCTGGCATTTTAGGGGCCCTAAACCGTGAGGAGTAGTCTTGAAACGAAATTTCTCAAAATGACCTGTGAAATCCTAAAGGTACTCATTGGACTTTGGGCCCTTTAGCGCAGTTAGGGTGCAAAAAAGTGCCACACATGTGGTATCGCCATACTCGGGAGAAGTAGTACAATGTGTTTTGGGGTGTATTTTTACACATACCCATGCTGGGTGGGAGAAATACCTCTGTAAATGGACAATTGTGTGTAAAAAAATCAAAAGATTGTCATTTACAGAGGTATTTCTCCCACCCAGCATGGGTATGTGTAAAAATACACCCCAAAACACATTGTACTACTTCTCCCGAGTACGGCGATACCATATGTGTGGCACTTTTTTGCACCCTAACTGCACTAAGGGGCCCAAAGTCCAATGAGTACCTTTAGGATTTCACAGGTCATTTTTGTTTCAAGACTACTCCTCACGGTTTAGGGCCCCTAAAATGCCAGGGCAGTATAGGAACCCC